>NC_083356.1:85292500-85452500 GCF_030254825.1 Meriones unguiculatus
CCTTCTCACTTTTTGTTTATTTTTCCAAATATATACACATGGAAAAAATCTATGGTATTGAGCCTTAATTTCAATGATATTCTAACTTCATTTTTTTGATGTCCCATCATTTGAAATCCATCATGGAGCATAGCTGCTCTATGGCCAAGGCTATATTTTCAGCAAACGCCTGAGAACTTAGGATTACTTTAGATATAAGAACTGGGTCTTTTTAAGTAAAGAAAAGCATGACTAGCAGAAAGATTCCAAAAATGAAGTGTTAGGGGTATGCTTACTTATTTACTTAAATATTTACTTAAATATTTACTTACTTACTTAAATATTCCTTGTTAGTAAAGATGAGATTGATTTGTGGAAATATGTAAGTATAATTGTTGCTATACTTTGAATATGTGTTTTTCTTCCCAAATTTACATGGAAGGTAATAATCAATGTGTTGAGTTAAGGGAAAGGCATTTGCAAACCCATTAGGTCACTTCACTTATCCCTCAGAAACAGGATAACTGCTTTAATAAAAGACACTTCAAGGATGTGCCTGACCCTTGAACTCCTTGAACTTTGTAAGGTCATCATTAGTCCACTTCCTCTCTACCTGTTCTTCCTTGAGAACATCATGGAAGTCATCTTCATCACACCACAACTGGCCCCATGGCCTTGATGATCTTCCCAGCCTCTTAAACTATGAGAAATACTTTCATATAAAATTATTCCATCTCAGGTGTTTTGTTAAAACAGCACAACAGAGTAATACAATTTTGTGAATAAAATTAGGCATGGAAAGGAAGGAAAGCAAAGTAATATTTAGGCTGTATATTTGGCCATATATTTTCCATGTGTTTATTTATTTTATTTGTTCATCAAACATTAGGTATGACTTATAGAGAAGAAAAGTTGAAGCCCATAACATCTAAATGATTACGATGAAAAAAAATCTGTAAGTGGAAAGGTCATTTCAAAGCTGTATCTGTTTCTGGCACCCACCTGCCACCACACTGGAATTACAGTGATAAGGGTGAATTTGATATAAAAGTCAACACCATTTGACAACCCATGTAATCCATCCCATCATGCCAATTACAACTATAGCTGTGTTTAATAAATTTAATACAAATGGGCCAATAAGCATCTGAGAGAAACAACTGTAGAAAATGCTCACTCTCTTCATCAACTATTGTGCTCTAAGGTTTCCTAAGTGTTCTTATCTCTCAGTGACTTCCAGCCGTCTGGTGGGAGGAGGGACAGCAAGAAGACTGAAAGGTAGATCTTCACTTCAAAAACAGCCCTGATTAATAAAAGAGAATCTATTTGTCCACACACCAATGTGCACTCCCTGGAACTGGGCTGTTCGCTCTGATGTTTTCATTCCACTCTTTTCCTTTTAAATATTCTAACTCTCCGGACCTAACTTTGAAAACTGTTAAATGTATGCCATTCATCACAAGGATGACATTCATACTCCATGGTGTTGGCAATGATTGCCTCATTGAGGTGACAAGCCAGTGGTTCTGACCCTCTGTTATCCACGTGGCTCAGTATGGTCATCACCCGTAGAATGGCCTGGCAAGCTTGTGCTGTTTCATCAGAGTTACAGTAGCCCCAACTCTCATCACTCAACTGTAAGTGATAGTAAGTTCATGCCACTGTCTCTATAGGCAAAGACAATGCATTTTCATGTCACTCTGACTCCAGTATCAACAAGTTAGTAGTTTTTAGCATAATTTTAAGCTCTTTTCTATCTTGTGAGCCTAATAACTAAGCCTTATGGCAGAAAGGAGAGAATACTGGACACAGACAGCTGACACAGACATCTGCAGCCGCAGGCACCTCCATGAGCACCTCTGAGTCCCTTCTCCTGTCCCCCAAAGAGTGGGTTAGTAGCTGGGGTAGCCTCTGTTTCCCAATTTTCCTAACAATATTTTATCAAGAACTTGATACACATTTGACTCATTGCTAATTAACCAAGACCAATCTCTTAAGAACCTTTGGCAATTTAAGTTTAAAAAAAAAATTTAAGACTCAGTTCCTTTTCTTGATGAGGTATAGGATGAATTGAATCTATATTTCAATTCAGGTATCAAGACAGCTCACAAGCACTAAGGGAACAATTAAGATTCCCCAGTAAAAGTCCATTGCCTACTGAAAACTTTAGAGTGATTCCCTGGCATACAAAAGTGCTAACAATAGCTGAATTAAAGGTTACAGACCACCTAACCACAGGCTTTCAACAAATTATTGCAGAAATAAAGAATCATCAGTTAGAATATAAAACCTAAATAAATAAAGCAGATACTCACTTAATTTAGTCTTTCTAGCAAGTAGGTCAGTGAACATTATTTAAAAAAAAAAAAAAAGTACCATGTTCCTGGGCTAAGAAAGGGGCAAAATATTTGGAAAATAGGCTGTAAGTATTCAACTCATAATAACTCTTTGCTATTGGTAGTATGGATGTTGATCATCAGTTATAAAGTTAAAATTGAATTAAGCCAGATAAACCCCTCTGTCATAAAAGAGACATGTCAGATGAAACATCCTTAATTCAGGGATTGTATTAACTGAGCTACACAGAGTTCCAGGAAGATGCTCATGATAGCAGCCTGGTAAATGTATTTTGCAGCATATCATTCTAACCATCCCTCACATGATGTCTACACAGTCCCTTAACAAAGACGCTAGACAGTGTAACTATTTATTTCTATTACAATTTGCATAGGAAACATAATAAGGTAGGGAAATGTGCTTTGTTGATTGCTTTAATAATCATGCCGCAGGAGACTTTCTTGTGTGATGGCCTTAAGACGAGGCAGGGTGATTGCTCAGAACCAAGGGACAATGTTCTAGCAAAGGCCTGAGGCATTTTCTAAGATGAATGCAAACCAACCTTTGCTTTCCAGACAAACTCATGTGAACAGCAATCAAAATATTCTTCTGAATATTTTGTGCAGAATTACCCATGTTCGATATTTTTCAGTTTGAAAAGGGAAGACAAAAACTGGTCATTGCCTGTTGTTTTGTTTTTTTCATTTTTTTTTTTTTATGAGGAAGCACGTGCCTGTGTGCCTTAGTGGAGCCCAAAATAAGGACAACTCAACAGAGTGTGCCTGTCTTCAAAAACATAATTATAAAATAAGGTATCTTTTTCCTACAACCCCTGAAATGCTGAGCTCAGATAAATCAACATGTATGTAGCCCATTTAAGAAGCAGCTAGCTTACCAGTTGTGGTGGTTTGAACAGGTATGGCCCCCATAAACTCCTGTGTGTGAATGCTTGACCCATAGGCAGTGGAACTATTAGGAGATGTGGCCTTGTTGAAGAAAGGGTGTCACTGTGGGGGAGGGCTTTGCGGTCTCTTATGTGCTCAGGCTATGCTCAGTGTGGCACAGTCTCTCTTGCTTCCGGTGGATCAAGACATAGAACTCTCAGGCTCCTCCAGCACCATGTCTGCCTGCAAGCTGCCATGATTCCTGCCATGAAAATAATGGACTAAACCTCTGGACTGGAAGCCACTCCCAATTAGATGCTGTTGTTTAAAAGAGCTGCTGTGCTGGGCTGGGTGTGGTGGTACATGCCTTTAATCCCACCACTCCAGAGGCAGACACAGATGGATCTCTGTGAGTTCAAGGCCAGTCTGGTCTACAAAGTAAGTTCAGGACAGTCAAGGTTACACAGACAAACCCTTATGAGAAAAAAAAAAAAAAAAAGTTGCTGTGGTCATGGTGTCTCTTTTCAGCAATAAAATCCAAACTGAGACAACAACAAAAAAGAAAAAAAAAAAAAAAAAAAAAAAAGAAGGAGCTAGCTGCTACTGCAGACAGCCCAAAATGGAAGACATCTTGCTTTCCAATGTCAGCAAGCCCCTAATGTAACTAAGTGAGTTAGCCAAATTCACACAAGTTTCCCTCCTTTGCCCATGAAGTATATCTCAAGAAATGGCCAAGGCTGTTTCTCTGTAGCATAAAAAAGAAACAAAGCTGTAAATCTGGTAACTCAGATTCTCATTATAGAGCCAAACCTACTTGAACATCATCACCAGCAATGTCATCTGCTAAGTCCCGTCTCACAGAGGGACGCACAATGGCGAGGATTTTGCTGGTTTACATTCAGGACCTTTTTTTCAACCAGTCCCTGGAGAAAAGTAAAGAAAAAAAAATACAAAAGAAAAACCAGTCAGATAACCATGGAACCTAGCAAGCAAGTGCCATGAACTTGCATGTTAGAAAGAAGACATGATGAACTCCAGCTCAGCCTCAGATTGAGTGAGGTTCAGTTCAGGACATAAAATAAAATGAAAAGCCCAGACTAATTAGACTGTAATGAGCAGTTCATATGCCTTATGTCTTTTTCATCACGTGCAGTAGGTGCTGTATCCTCACAATGAATGACTTCAAGCAAGTCATCAGCTTCCACCGTGTTCAAGAATGCTAATCAGAAAGAAAAGGGTCTTTTATGACATGCTTGAAGAAAACAAGATTGATTGGAGCTTCTTGATCATAGCAGTGCCAGTGGAATGGCATTATCACTATTAAATTCCACTGTGTTTCTAGAGAGCATGGAGTATCCTAATGAGACAGGCAGAAAGAAAGGAGTTCATTAGCACAAACTTTGCTGAAGTTGGTATATCACTCAAAAAAGTTGTGAGCTGGTGTTCTGAGGAAGATTTAGAACCTGGATCTAAAAGTCACACGTGGGTAACAGGCATGTGGCTTCCTTAGCTTCTGCTTCTCCCAGTACTGCATGCATGTTAGTGCTCAAGCAAGACTTTCAGAACTCTGGGCTGAGGGAGACTTCAGGTATGTCACTGAATATCTTATTGAAAAACAGAACAAAACTCCACAGTTTCCATACAGTCTCAAAATGATTCAAAATGTAGGAGGAAAAATTAAGCTGCAGACAGAGAAAGGTTACTGGAACCAAAATTTTATTTTGTGTGGACAATTCATTTACTTCTCTTTTGTCTACGCTGTATCTCCCATACCTACCTTTCCTGGAAGCTCTTCCCACTGGATTTGGGAGGGTTTGTTCAAGAAAAGTACTGGCAGATCTCGGGAGAAGGGAGTGAGCCTAAATTATGTTTTTTTTTGCTCTTTATCTCATTTGATCTGCACCCTGGACAATGTTCTATCTGTGCTTCCAATCCCCACTGGATAGACCTGTCCCTCGGGGTTCATGGATATATAGGAAAGTGGCTCTTGTCTCTGAGCTAGGAGAGCCATGCTTTCTCCCTGTTTCCTGGTCAATGAAGGAGCTAGCAGCTTCATGCCCTTTCAGTCCCACGGTTGCCTCTCGCCTTGTCAACACTATTATTGTTTGTGTAACCAGCTCTCTGAATGAAACTTCCTCTGTTTGGAAAATCTTCTATGGTTTCTGCTTCCGTGTTTGAACCATGAGTGATAGAATGTTCTAATGTAGAAGCTGTCTGCTCAAGACTAGCATTCCCTTTGAAAATCTCCTGATGAGAAAATGTTCAAGGGGAAGAAGGGAGCTCCTAAAAGAAAAGGTTGTGTGGGAGGAACTCTACAGCGCATGTCTCTCACCCGGCAGATGGGAGAAAAGGAAACAGCTTAAGTCCCTTTCAGACTGGCGACCATCAGGAGTCCCTGAACCTTTAAATGGCTGCGCACTTGTAACCTTCCGCAAATCTTCTCTAAAATAAAACGTTATTTGTGCGTTAACTTGCTGCACAAATTGCATTTTATACCATATTTAGCATCATGCTTTTGTTGTTTTGATAAAGCTCAAACTAAATTGCTTTAGCAATATCTCCATTTTAAAAATACAGAAAAAAAAAGTATTAGGTAAGAGTGAAAACATGTTATGAATTGTGAGCTGTTGTGCTTAGGAAAAGAGAAAATTTACTTTACCGCTCACGTTTTTCTCCTCCCAATAGCTAGTAGATAACTTAACAAACCAGAGAGGTTATTTCATGCTGAACATTGACCTTTCCACGTGGTGGTGGGTCTTCTTTCAGTGATTTGGTAAGTATAAATTCTTCCTGCCCTCAAGATGCTGAGCTTTCCCAAGCTTTCCCAAGCTTTCCCAATCTGTGGCTGTATTAAAAGGCTGTGGTTTAGTCATTCACAGCTGATAGTGGTTTTAAACACAAATACCCATACTTGATGTTGCTGTAGCTACTTACATTTATATTTAAAAACATTAATGCAAGTGGTCCTCATTGCTTACCAACACAACAGACTCAGAAGAAATGATCTCCCTCGCACACAAATCATGTTATGCGTCAGAAGTACCCAGCAGAGGGCTGGCATACCAAATGACCCAGTGTGTGCAGTGGCAACACATACACCTCTATTTCAATATAAGAGATTAGTCAGCAAACCCTGGCTCTGGCAATGAATTACTGGATTCCATCTTTAAAATAAGGCCAATGAACACCCAAACCAGTGTAGTTTCCTAGTTCAGTATTTGAACATCACCCTCTCCCCAACTTGTCTTACATACTCTGCCTGAATTTGATCTAACCAACACATAAGAACATAAATATTGCATATGTTAATGAAATAGCATGGAGGCATTATGTGATGTTGAAATGAGGTCATTGGGTTAAATATTTCTGCTTCCTCAAATGTTTATCATATCTTTATCCTGAAATTTTTCAACTTTCTTTATTCTACCTTTGAAATTGAAATAAATAAGATTTTATTGTTATCTATAGCCACCTACAGTCACTCATCTAACTGTAACTTGTCCTGCTGATGAACTCTTCTCTGTTATCATCACTCCTTACACTAGATATACCCAAATAACATTATGAATTTAATATATTATAAAACCAGTTTGAGGTAAGGGACCTTATTCACAGCATTTTCTGATGAAGCTTAAAGATCCAGTGAAGATTAGAAACACTGTAGATAAAATTTTATCCTCACAGAAGCTAAGAAATCTAGTAGCCCTGATCCATTCAGTCTGAGTAAAGATTGTGTTTGGGCCAGCTAATGCTTCCATAACAAAACACTACAGACATAGTATTTGAACTACAAAAATGTATTTCCTTATAGCTCTGAAGGCTAGAAGTCCAAGGCCAAGGTACCACTAGAGCTGGCTTTCCATGAGGCCTCTTTGAGGTTTACAGATGGCATTCTTCTCCTTGTGTCCTTACATATCATCCTTCTCCATCAGTACTGTCTGTGTTCTAATCTCTTTTTATAAGAACCCCAATAAGAATGCACGGGGCATACCCAAAATGACCTATTTTACTTAATTGCCTCTTTAAAGATTCTATCTCCAGTCACATTCTGAGGTTCTGGGACATAGGGCTTCACACATAAATTTTGAAAAGATGCAAAAGTGACTTTGTTGACCTGTCCTTCCCTTCTTCCATGAACTTGACCTTAATGAGAGGTCCATTCCTCCAGCATCTTCACTAGAAAAGACCCTCCACAATTCTACCCAAACTCCTTAGAGCAGCTCATGAAATGTTCATCTTGCATTATGGTCACAGGACAGTCAAGTTTCATTGTATTAACTTTCAAGCATGCCTGCTTTTAAATAGGGAGTAACTCTTAGTTACAAAAAAACAAAAACAAAAAACAAAAACGAAATTCCAGTTATTTTTTTTTAATTTCTCAACATCAGCTCAACAAAACAAAGCGATGTGTTCATTACCTTTGAAAACTCGTGACGAACTAAGTCACCAACCCTTAAAGTCTGCTTTGTTCCTCACCCTCCTGCTCTTGACTGCCCTCATCATCATCCAAGCCCACCCGACATTTTCTATATTGTTGTGCCTTTATTGAGTGGCAGTGGGGGGAGGGCTACATACAAAGAGGCTGCTAAAAGTTGGTAAGTAGTATTCACACACGAATCTCCAACCCAGAGCTGTTAGAAATTATGTTTATGATTCAATAAATGGGATTTTTGACTGTTGCCCAAACTGTGCCCCAGCATGACCTGGGTGAAGTAATCCTACTAGGGGTACTATTTCTGGATGCCATAAATCTAAGCTTCTGGCTATTTCTAGTCATTAAACATCCCACGGAACTTTTCCTAACACTAAGGGGTTTTAATCCCCAGCTTCTGGCCAAATTCCAAGTGGAATAATTATGTTCTCTCACTGTACCTAAATTCTCATATGAAAGCATGAGGGACACTTTTATTGTATCTTCTCCACAATTAAGCTACAGTCCGTTGAGTATGCTGTGTAGATTTTAACACGGTAGAATGCAAGTTTAGATAATGCTGTAAGTTGCATTTCCAGTCAAACTCAGTCCAGCCGTTGCTTTTCTTCAGGGTCTTCAAAATAATTTGTGTGCTAAAATAAAGTCAATCAGCGCTAATTGTTATGCCATCCTCAATGGCAGGGATCAGAACCCAGGAGTTCCCTCTAAGAGTCCCTTTTCTAACAGCAGGAAAATAGAAGATCGCTGCCTGAATTTCATTATTGCTCAGATGGTTGTTTGGGAATTCAGTTTCAACTCAGAAACACACAAAATGTTATAGGCAACTTGAATTCATTAGCTTCTTTTGATTATATGGGAAGTTAAGAATGAAAGCCTGGTCTTTCAGGACACCAAACCCTCATGACTGAAGTTTCCAGTTTATAGTTGTAGAGGGAAAAGAATATCAATTTTTCAAAGGTCTAACCACCTAATATTCAAAAAGATAAACAAAATGGTCTCACTGAGGAGTTCCTAAAGTCTAAAAGGCCTTTAAATGGTCCACAAATAACAGCTGCTCTCACCAGAGAAGGGATCTGGCAGGCATCTAGTCTCAGGGTCAAGGGATGGAAGAGAGAAACAGAAACACTAGCAGCAGATGAGGACAAGAGTGGAGAGCACTGCGATGGAGACATTAGCTGAGGGTGCTCCCAGTGTGGGCATCCCAGATGAAAAAGACTCGACTATCCTCCCCCACCTCACCCCCAGGAAAACAATAGTCATAGAGATGTAGAATTTTGCTTTTACTGCCATTCAAATGCCCTGATTCCTTTTGGATACTGTGTATCAAATAACCAGTGCTCTTTAGTCAGGGCAGAGGAAAGGCTCTTTGGGAAATGCTCTCACCGTCTCTGATTGGTGTTCATGTTCAGATGTTGAGGAGGTTCAAGTGTCCAGCAGGTGACCCAGGGGAGGTGTGCATATGTACAATCATGTGAGAATGGAGCAGCATATCCAGAAAGAGGCAAAACTTAATGGTATTGTTTAAATAAAGTTTACATTGAGAGTATAGGGTTTATAATCCTAGCACCTGGGAAGCAGAGACAGGAGGATTAGAAGTTCAACACCATCGTGGGTGATATAGTGATAACTTGACTCAGAGAGAGAAAGTATAGAATTCATACACCCCACTTGCATCCCTTCCACACTTTTGGCGCCATGACTCTCTTGTTCCATGCAGAGGGATAATGGAGAGCAATTCTGTAACTTCAAAATTCAGTTCCTTTGCAAGTTTTCCTTTTCTCAAAATTTCATTTATTGTTATAAAAAAAAACATTCTTATATGTCTGAATAGAACTCAAAGCTGAATGGACCTTCAAGTGCTAAAGAAAATTTTTTTTTCTGGCCAATAAGGCAATAAATACCTAGTTTCACCAAATTAAGATGCAAGAGAGGTTTGATCTGAACTGGGAAAGCTTAGGAAAAGAGCTGCAAAGATTTAATAAAATAACATATATAGTGCTTTATTGTTCTGCTTCCACGAGTATGCAGGCTTTCTCAAGAAAATACAACAAATGAGAAAACTATAAAAATTCATTTGGTGAAAGCCTATGAGTTGCATTCTTATTTAAGCTGTTTCCACTTTTCCCCCCTCTTCAAAATTTGAAGCACTGTCTTTAAAACTGCTACATAACCAGAAGGGTTGGCAGAATTGGGACTAGAGTAAAATAAGATATGATTTGTAAAAGCATCTTCGTGTATTTGAATGAGGTGTGCTCCCCCCTCTAACTTACTCTGTAAAATGGCTCTTACGGCAGTTGTTAACACCATCCTGTGATGAAGCAATGTGCTATCTCTCTAAGTAATATTTGCATTTTGGATCTCATTTCTAATTGTGGAATGAAATATTCTGTTCCAGATAAAAGAATTTTAAGTTTAAGCCCAGAAATTATTTTTGAACTTTATTTGATCACCTTTTTTTTTTTTTTGAGCTTAAAAGGAAGACTCATAGAATATTAGTGGTTTTTTCTTGGGAAAATATCATCTTCCTGAAATTTTGCTTTCTACAATTACATTGTTTTACATTACGTATGTTAATCATGTTAATCGATGCGTTTGGAGCCTGTAGGGAGCAGGAAGGGCTTGAAAGTTTATCTAATCCAATATCTTCAACTCTGATTTTTTTTCAAGTAATAAAATCCACAGCTATCTTGTAACAAATCTTTGAGACAAACAGCTCAGTGTTTCATAATGTCCTCTCTCTCCTGAATCTCCAGCAATGACACAGTAGATAACTGTCTTGGTGTGTACCTTTAGACAGCAGTCCAAAGATGCAGGCTTTGGCATGATGCTGTGAGGTCGCCCACCACAAATTGTGTTGTTTTCTTAAGACTGGTCATGGCTGTACTTCTAAGCCTTCATGCTCTAGTCATTTCTCTTCATTGGCCAGAGGAAAGATGTGTATGACCACAAGCTGGGATCTGGAATGAAATTTATGGTTCTTGAAAGACAGAAGACCACAGCTCCACAAGAAAGATACTAAACTGGATTTTATTGGCCCATTTTTCCAATGAAGAATTAAACCATAGAAATAGACACATACCTATGTTAAGATGACATTGTCATCAGCCCACTTCTCAAACAATTATTCAGATCTTCTGTATACAATATTTACTAGATTTCTCTTCCAATTAGTAAATATTATATGGAGCTGTTGATGGATGGTAAGAATAAATTACCCAAGGAGAGGTGTGAAATTCATTCTGACTAGTAGCAGACATCATATAGACCCTGACTTGTTCTAAAAGGCTTCACATTCCAAAGCCAGAGGTCACAAGTTGCTCATGACATGACAGAAATTATATTTTAACAAATGTATATGATGTCAACTCCTGTTGTCCTGTGGATCCATGATGTCATCTCAATGTAATTAAGTCATAAAAGCTTCCATAGTCTCCTACTAAAATATGGCTAACATTTGACTAAGCTGTTAGATGCTACAACCAAGAAAAGAGCAAGTCCAAATATATAATCTACATATCTCATATGCTATGGTAGATAAGAACTTACCATGCTTTCAAGAAAAAAAAACTGCAGCTGTATGATTAGGTTAAAAAAAAGAAGTGTTGAGGACTTAGAATGAAAGAATAATTTAGAAAATAAAATATGAGCAACATATAAATACCATAATCTTATCAGCTTTTGATAAATCACATGTTAGAAATAAGAATGTATCTTGAGAAATCTAGGTAGGATCAATCCTGTGGGGACACGGTGTCATGGCCTTATCATTGTTTTTAATTGTTGTGCATTTGTCAAAGAGGGATATATTATATTATAGAGTATATCTCATGCCACAGAAGAAAACATCAGTAATTTGGCTTAAATCAGGAAGCCCACAACCATGTCATGAGATCTGAGCAAAAGCAGGCAGAATGGGGCATCAGACACAGGCCGGGGCGGAGACTTCCATTGAACTTCAGATCCTTGAAAAGTTACCCACATCTTCACTGAAGTATGTTCTTCCAGGAGAGACCTGATGGTAACTCCCTTCTAGGAGATAATGCCAGGAAAAGTCCATGATACCTTGAATCACCAGTGACAACAGGCATCATGGTGCTTCTACAGGGTCAAGCACACATTTCATGTAGAAGTTACTTGAGAACATTCATTTCATTTAAGACTCTTGCATTTTGAACAACTTGGTTGGCATTATTACCCTCTTCAGTCACTTCTCTTCCCAGTCCAGCGGGAACCGGAGAAAAAGGAAAAGCTCTGCACCAGAGTGTTTTGTTAGTTACCTCGGCTAAGAAAAGGACTGAATTTGCCAGCAGTCTTAGCGAATTCAGACCTTTCTGGAGTGGTAGCTTACAGGTAGCTAGTGGTTGACTCAGTCCATCCTTGGTATAAACTGAGCAAACTATATATATTGAAGAGGTATGGAAAAGATAGGCCAAGAGAGCTAAGCAACCTGAAAGGCTCGTGAATTTCTATCAAAGTAAAATAGTTTCTTTATTTATAACTACGTGATAGGAGATCATTTCTCTGAAGAAAAAAAAGAAGAAGAAGAAGAAGAAAAAGGGAAGAAAAATGTTTGGAGAAGGAAATAGAACAACTTAAGTGCCCATTAGCTAACAGAATTAAATTCCAATCTCAATGTAAAATATGAACTTAATTATTTGTTGTTCCATTGGGAGGGGGGCTGAAATTGTCCTCTTGATACTTCCTTGCATGGGAAATAGCACTAGGATGTTTTGTGTGTAAGAATGTCCACTGATCAGCAGACAACCAGGAACCAGGAATGAGAGATACTTCAGAGAGCAAGAGAGATTTGCATAGTGGTGGCTCTCTGTGAAGAGAGTTGGGATGGCTGGCTTTGTTGGGTCACACCTAGAACAACTAAGTTGAGAAGCCCTCTCAACTGTCCTGGCTTCATTGGATATTTTTACAAAATCAAAATAACTTGATGAAACAAGAATGCTCCCTGACTCCCTGCTTTCAGTCTTAGAAATCTCCAGACTTTAAGAGGCACATGTCTATATTCCCAGCGTTTAGAAGGCTGAGGCAAAAGAATCCACAGTTCAAGACCACCTTCACTTACATAGTGCATTCAAGGTCAGTAGGTGGTATGTGAGACATAAGTGGTATGTGTCTCCAATTTTTTTAACTTAGGAACAAATTAAATCTAAAATACCAAATTCATCTAGTGTTTCCCATAAATAAACACATGATTGGCTATAAGATTAGTTTAATGCTCAGACCCCAAAAATAACACCCCAAACAATTAACATCTAATTTCTTAAATGCTATTTGAGAGATTAATTTATATAAACACTATGTATTGATATACTTTATCCTTCAGTGTAGTTTATTGGGCAATGAAAACTTGGCTAAAATCCTAGCCAAGAGGATCTGAAGTACAAATACCCATGCCACTCTGGCTAAAGATAGTTGCAATGCCATCAAAATGATGCGCTTACTTTTTCAAAAGCATCAGCGCGAGGCATTTGCAAATGTGCCAAACTCTCCAAAAACTTTTTGCAAGGAAAATGTTTGAGGATAGAAATAGAAAGCTATGCTGTAAACTAAAAGCAGCCTTGCAAGTAATTACATGCCCACTTCTCAGGGTGATGAATGACACCCGCTCATGCTTTTTCTACTGTTCCTATGACTTATGAAAAGATTATAGGTAATCTTTCCATTGATACTAATAATGTTGCATCAGGGCCATAAATGTCAGCCTGGAATAAAAGAACCCTGAGTATGATCTAGAGCCAAAATAGGTGGTGAGAGAGCGAAGCAGCTGAACTGTTAGGCTGAAAAATAAGGGGTCCATGGAGGCCGAGTGGAGAATCAATGAAGATCAGTGAGGATCATTCCGCTGGTAGTACAGCTGTGAGAAATAAAACTCAACTCTGATCAAAATTGCAATTGACAACCTGAAGACAAATGGAGGGCCAGAGACAGACAGCTCCTTGAGAAGGCTTGGCACCCACGAGTTTAGTCGGAGCAGCATGCAGGGAAAATAGAATGCAGATGGGGATAGAGGCGGCCGAGGAGTGGTAAGAGAGGAGCCTGCGAACACCAAGCTTTCCAGGTGAACTTCAATGTGACTGGTAGGTAGGAGGCCTTGTCAGCTGTAGATGCTCAGAGACGGTCTCTCGGGGAGTGCGTGAGGTTCTGTCTTCTTCAGCATGGTGTGATGCTGTTTCCGAGCCCCACAACTCAAAAGTCTTTGACTTTCTTTATCCTTCCTTCCCAGATGAACTGCAGTTCCTCGGGGACAATTCTCTCGCACTGGGAACCTCCCCTGAAGACCGGTGGGTTATGGGCTCTTTAATAGGGCACATGCTTCCGCCAACGTCCCAAGAAAAGTCATCCAAATATTGATTTTTGCTATCTTTCATACAGTTCACAGTTTTTGGAGTGGCAAAAGTTGTCTTTGCCTTGTTACAACTTCTACTTTAGTTTAAGCCAACCTTGTTTATCTTTTGACTAATAAGCCATATCCACTAGGTCCACTCTGGCAAGGCAAAATTGCTTATGGCTGCTCAAAAGACTCTTTTTTCTTTTAAAGTTCAGAAAATTTATAGAGTTTCTTGTGAATATCAAGTCCAATCTCCCTCCCATATGGGAGGCACTTCTAAAGCAATCTTGATCATTCAAACTCAGTCTTGCCATTCTTTGTGGGCCAGCTTTTTCTAAAGGTTATTTTATAATATTTTCAATTGGTTTGCCCTATCTCTCCTTTTCTGGTTTTTGGTTTTGGTTATGGTTTTGGTTTGAGTAGCCATGGCTGTCCTGGACTTGCTTTGTACATAGGCTAACCTCAAATTCACATATTTCTTCCTTCCTTTGCCTCAGTCTCCACAAATGCCAGGGTTGCCTGGCTCTGTCTCTACTTCTTCAAGGAACACATATAGCATTGTAGTCATGACAGTGTCACAGACTGTTACTTCCCTGCTTAAACTTCGAAGTCTCCTACAAGTTAAACTACCCACTGCTCTCTCATTTAAATTACAGGATAATGGCTGTACTTTTGCCATACAGCTATCATCCTCTGTATACTCTCCTTCTGTCAGTGCTCACCATTGTGTGGTACCCAGACCCAATATTATGCTGTTATCTAAGCAAAAACAAAACAAAACAAAAAACTGATTTCCTATTGACTTCTGACCTCACACATGCAGTCATGGCATTTTTGGGTGTGTGTGTGTGTGTGTGTGTGTGTAACTGTACACATGATAGTAAAGAAATAAAACATAATTTTAAGAATAAATAGAAAGGAAAATGAAGCCAGGACAAGCTCAAGAATGCCCCAGAGCAAGGAAAGACCATATGACCAAGGGTAATCTTCAACTAAGAGGGGATGAAAACCTTACTAAAAAAAAAAAAAAAAAAAGGAGAAGAAAGACAAGATCTAATAATCAACAAAAGGTAAGCTGCCATTAGATCAGAAATGGAAACAGCAGACTAAAATAAGTCAGTTATGATCCCCCCCCAAACCTTCATTTTAACTGAATAATGCCCACTCTATTTGTTACAATAACACATAAGTGATAACAATAGAACATAGTGACACATGCCCCCTGGATGGGGCATCTATGTGTAAAGTCCACGGCAGCTGTACGTGTGTGTGTGTGTCACTAAGGAGCCATAGCAGCAAAAATCAGAACGAGAGCTAGTAAAGGGGGAAGGTGTCCAGAAGCAGCAGCATCAACCTAGGAAGAGAATTTTTACCCAGTCATCAGTAGCGGTGATGGAAGATGGTGGGTGGGGGTGTGTGAGTGCTCTCAAGTATTGGCTGCCACAGAGTCTGCAGATGAAACCACTCATGGTAGGTCCAAGCACAGTGCAGTTAACCACACTGGCATGTGCTTCCTAGAAGATGCTGGAGTCCTGCATTCACTTCTGCCGCCCATGAGAACAACTTATTTGTTTGTGCTGGAAAGAGGTTCACTGGAGCAACACAACACTGGGGTAATTCAGAGGCATTAACGTAGCTTTGGAATTAGGCATTCTTTCAGAGGAACAGGAGCAAATGATATTGAAAGACCAGAAAAGATATCGAAGGCCCTGGAAGCACAGGCAAGTCCACCAATCAAGGCTTAGGAAAATCCCAGCCATGAGGCCGGAAGGCGAAGATTGTTTCTCAGAAGCCATGGGCAGTGGTAGCAACAAGACAGGACCCAGAAACTAGAGTATGGAGTTCTAGGAAGACTCTAATCTAAGGCATAGAATCTAGGGTTGGCAGGAAAGTGGAGAGGCAGAAATTTGGTAATAAACTTAAGGGTTAGAAGAATAGCAAGGGACTGATTGCTTAATGTGAAACACTGAGTAGGGATGCTAGCCTGTAATCAGGGTGGTCATACATGAAGACGTGTGACCCTGCAGGAGCTTCCAGGAACTGCTGCTCTGAGAGTAGAGAGTGTGTGAAATGTAAGAATAGGGGTGGTGTGTAGAAACAACTCTGCTGGAATTTTACTGAAATGAGAGAGAGGGAGAGAGTTAGTTGAGAAGGAGAAACAAAACAAAACAAAACAAAACAAAAAACCCCAGTCTGGTCCAGAGTGTTTCTGTTCGTGTTTTAGTAATGGAAACAAAAGCATCTATAAAACAAAAAGGCAATGGAAAGAGGCACTCATGAAAATACCCATAATGTGCCACTCCCCCACCTCCCATGGGAAAGAAGATGCTGTATAAAGGTTATGAACATGGTGCCTTGGACAGGAACTTGTTTAAAGTTGAAGCTTCTCAGAAGGGGGCAGGCCGGGGAGGATGCCAGAGTCTGAAGCAGTTTTTCCTTCCTCCATCTTGTAAACTGTAACAAGTGTTTCTCTGCCGGGCTCCATCAGCTCAGCAATGAGGGAGACTACGAGCTCTTTCTAGCTTGTAATTGATCAGCCCTGAGTAAAGCACAGACGTGTGAAAGAGAAGAATCCTTGAGAAAGGGGCATTTGGAATACTTCAATACGCATCGTGAGTGAGCAAGCAACATAACCCAGTGATAGCGTCATGTGTGAGTCAAATGAGAATCAGCTGAAGGACTGCAGGCCAGGAGAGGCTGCAGAGCACAATGGCCAGGTTTACTGTAAAGCCAGCATTACATTTTGGCTCTGCCTCTTATGAGTATGGGATTTTGGACAACCTGCTCAATCTCTGTACATATATCTTCTCCTCTGTAAGATGAGAGTGACTGCTGTCTTGAGATTTTCATAAGAAAATAAGAGATTAATGAAGAAAGCCCATAGATAACACATGCCTAACACGTGACGCCTTGTCCAGCCAACCCATTTGTCAAAAAAGCTCATCATGCCTGAAAAAAAAAATAAGAAATTGAGAGCAAATTCTTTAAAGCTCACAGTGGCTTCCAATAACCAGGGTGTCACAATCTTTCTTACAGGGCCATTATCTCCAAGGGAGAATAGAGAAAGCAGTTAATGGAAAAGAGTCCCAGGAAGACAAGGAATTGACTGCTTCTGTGGGCCAGGCAGGTATCTGCCTAAAGGAATGAGGAGATAGAGAAAAAAGCAGAGGCCATTTGATAGTGGGCCCAGAAGATGGTGACACTAAAGTTCCAAAGCCTGGGGAGTAAACTTCCTGGGTTCAAGAGCCAGGAAGCTGATCAAATGAAACAGGAGGCTGATCAAATGTGGTTAGAGAAAAGAAATGGTTTGAAGAATCGAAAGGGATCCCAGAGAAAAGTCAAAAGTGAGAAAAAGGGGGAAAGTTGGGATGCTAAGGAAGTCTCTGAAATGAAGAGCAAGACTATTTCCTGACAAAGAAGGAACTTCAGATGGTAGACAGGAGTGTTTTCATTATACAGTTTTGGAAGTTTTTATGATTTTGCCATCTCTCTACATTATTAGGTAAAGAAAAACATTTAATAAGGACAAAACTGTAATGAAATTTGAAGAGTGCTTACTTTAGCAGCACACATACTAATACTGAAAGAGTAAAGAGAAGATTCACATGGCCGTTGTACAAGAATGGCATGCAGAATTGCATGGTGTAGAATATTCTTTAACACACAAAAGTAAAAGAAGATGATTTCTGAAGAAGAAGAAAGCAGAGAAGGATAGAGAAGGAAAGTCAAGTAGGAGTAGCAATACACATATGTGTCAAAAGTCATAAATAAGTTCTTTTATATACTAATTAAGCTTATTAAAAACAGAAGTATATTTTTCTAAACACACACACAGGCATTGGAAAGTCTGTGGTCTAGTGGGATAGCTTGGCCTCTCAAGTTCTAATGGAAAGCAGGTAAAGCGTGTGCTCAGAGACTCATAGACTAAAAGGCCCAACCCAGAACTGGGTTGCTTGTCTTTCTCATACACATGGAGAGGTACTCAGTGCAGGCTGTAGTGGTGAGTGTGAGGCATCAGGTGGGTTTATAAGCAATTACTCAGTTATCATAACTCTTAAGTGTTCACCCGGATCTTCAGTTCTTGCCATGAGACCCTGTGAGAAAGATGCCATAGTTTCATCCATTTTGCAGACAAGGAAGAGCACATACATGACATCAGTTGTCTTCCATCACCATGCCAGGCAGTGGCAGCAAAGCTGACTCCCAGGCAGCCACGTTTGTCACTTTATGGATAAATTTCAAAGTGAGGATAAGCTATCAGAAAATGGCCTTGTGTTTTGCAGTCAGACGGAAATATATTAACTCTTTTTTTGTGTGTGATAGTTTATTCCGTGCAACAGCCCATTTTTATTATTGCATTAGCTTGTTTTAAAATCTTCCCGAGGCATGTGTTTGGGGATGCACTGCGGAAAAGGTAAAATAAGTTGGGGGCTTCAAGTAATGAAAAAGAAAGTTGTACAAAGTGTCAGTTTCCTGAGCATAGTGAGTATGGGAAAGTTTAGCAGTGAAGTCTCAAAATGTAACTGTAGCTTGGTAGCACCATTAAATATGTATACTGTGAGCTTTCTGACAATTGTATTAATCCCTTTACAAAGCCTTCATAGGCCCCATCACAGAGGCATGGATGCTGTTTTGATCTATTTATTACTCTTAAGTGTTCAGAGAACTGTCCCTATTTTCTAATTAACACTTTTAGAGATAAAAAGGCATGTATTAAATCAATCTGAATGATGGTTGTTTGTGAATCCCACAAGATAAGGCAATTTGCATGTTCACTTTGTACTTACAAACTAAATCTGCCCATCTCCAAAGCAGTCCCTTCGAATGTAAACCTTTTGTGTGTATTTGTAACTTGAAAGCAAGTTTGGCCTACTCAGAAGCCGTACCAATTATCTAAAGGTCTTCATTACCGAATACAATTAAGATTCAGAAATATTAGGCACTTTTTATATTGTTTGCTGCAGAATTTGAGGTAGCAACTTTTAAAAATGCCCAGGATTACAGATTATTACCTTTTAATGGGAGAATAACACAACTCATTTCCCCCAGCAGTTGACTGCCTTCAAAAGTAACCAGTTGCCACTCACTTGGGGTAAAGGCGCTTTGATATGAATTAAATTGCTTGCTGATGAAATGCACTTTTCAGCGACCTGTTTGAGTTGTGGCTGACGCTATAGCTTGATCTGTGATGGGAATTCCAGCTCTAGAGCGAGTGCACACTGGTGATTCATTATTGGATTTCAGTCCTGATGAGTCAGCACTGTGTGATGTCTACCAAATTGGGCCTTCCAGAACAATGGCACTTCTTTCATTATTCAGAAACCTTTGTTGCCAGTACAGGCTATTGTTTCCACATGGTTACAGTGGGGTGTGTTCACACTTGGAGCTCCCATCAGATAGGATTTCTTAGCTCTTCCAGGATGTCTTCATTAGACTTTATGTGCCCAATCAACTTTGAATCCACTTATAAAAAGCCCAGTCTTCAAAACACAGGGTCCTTCATCTTTCTAAACAGTTCAACCTGGGCTTTCCCTTTGCCAAGTAAGCCAAGAAACCAGAACTATACCATGTTATCTAGTGAAAATGCTGTCTTACTTTTCTCCCCCTCCCATCTAAGGAAAACAAAATGCAATACCACACATCCATTGGTCTCTGCTGACCTGCTCTATTAGTGAGAAGAACTGAAAAAAAAAAAAAAAGCTGTCAACACGGGGGCAAGATGATGGCAGTGTGGCATTAGATTGTTTGGAGTGAAAGTAGAAGGGTTTTCTTCATCCAGCAATTGTTTATTGTTCTTCCATTGCACAGCAGGTCCCGCTATAGGTGGTATGGTATGGTTACTGTCAATACAACTATAAACAAGAGAGTCTGGTCTCTGCGGAAATACTTTCTTGAAAAGCAAATGCATGTAAGCTCATGCATACATGAGGCTATGTCAGATCACAGTTTCTCAAGTCCTGGATACATCCACAAGGACTGAAACACCCTAATGTAAGAAAGCACAGCTCACTTACAAACTGCCTCCTCCAAGTACCATTCTGGGGTCACCTTCAGAAGCTCTTCCTTTTGTAGCACATCTTTCATATGCCAACTCTTCCTGGGGCCCCAGGCATAGTTTCCAGCTGCAGATTCAACCCAGACACCACAGAAATCTATCTTCTGAGTCAAAATTGAAATTACCAGCCAGTACACTTTTGCCAACTGTTCCAGGTATGTGACCGCTGCTCACCCATAGGAAAAGCAACCGCACATATTTGAGGACCTCATCTGTCACCATTATTAGATGATGAATAAAATCATGCTGTTTCATTATTATATAAGTGTAATCATGAAGCCAAGTGTAAACAAATAAACATATTAACAATTAAATCCTAAAGCAGTGGCTCAAAGCCTTTGGCTTTTGTTCCTACTGCAAAACACATGGCAACTGATATTCACATGTGGACACAGTTCTGTAAATGTGTAAGGCTCTACCCAATCCCCAAGAAGGTGGCTCTACCACCTCCAGATCATTCACAAAAAGCATGGAAACAACAGCCAGTGAGCAGTCAATCACAACAAGGACACTAACCTTGAGTACTCTGCCCTGGTTCGTTTTTCAATGAATCACTTGAAAATGATTATTAACCCCAAATTATTTGTGAAACACCTCCCAAGATAGCATGCATATGACACAATGGTGGGGCACGGGACCACTCACCCACAGACTGTCTTACAGTGAGGGAATCATGTGTACTCTGAATACAGAAATCCGTTGTATTGTAAAATACCAGTAACTAGGCCAGCCAGTGTTGTAGGAGAGTATTCAATTAGCCTTACTACTACAGTCTTCTCCTCCTAGGATTCCACTTTTCTCCATACCACAGAGATGGTAAAAGCAGGGTAGGTTGACTCTTTCTAAAGCAGGCACTGCCTTTCCAAGGAAGAGTCTTTGAAATATCCCCTGACGAGGAGTTGATACTTGGAAGTAGTTGCCTTAGGTCGAATGTTCTTGCGCTAGCTGTGAGCACTCACTTTGGTGGAAAGCGCTGTAGTCCCTGCCAGCCCCTCTAGTTCACAGATGTCTCAGGACACAGCCCCACCCTTGCGGGGCCCAGAACTTGGATTTATGGTGTATCAACACAGCAGACCTGTTATAAAACTTACAAAGGATGTCAACAAAAGGTAGGAAGTTTGCTGAGTTCAGTAAAATACATCTGAATGTGTGACATCTTCAAAAGCCTTTTAAAAGACATCTCTAGTTTTGTCCCAGGTAGGACATTCTGTTCCTTCTTGAATGGAGCCTTTGCTCCTTTAGGGTTTTTACATACCCTGTTTAACCATGAGTCCTTCTGAAAATATAAACTGAAAACACTTTCTTTCTTGTTCAATCCCATTATGCCAAATAAATAGGTAAATAAAGTGTTTTTTTTTTTTAATCTAAGTAGATATATAACAGGATCTAAGTATAGCTATACAGGGCCTCTGTGTAAAAAGCATGACATAGAGCAAAGAGAGCCTGTCTGTGTGGGTCTGGCCATGCAGTTAGTTACTGGGTAAAGTCAGAACTGTACATGAGGGCAAGTGATAAAACAAAATAGTATGACTGGAGAGCCTTATGGATTTTTAAATTAATAGTAATTGTTATTATAAAACTGGAAATATGTTCAGTGGAAAGGAAACTCATTATGTATCATGTCTATGCAAGAAAATGTTCCTTGTTGGGCCATATCAAATAAATGATAATATATCTGTTTGGAATTCCTTTGATAAGAAGAAAACTGTAATCTAAAGTCATATTTTTAAAATTCAACAAGAGGAAGAAGAGTATAATGGAAGACAGTAAAAGAGATCCAAAATCAAAACATTGGAAAAGAAAAGGAAAGGAAAGGGGAGATTAAAATAAGAATAGAATAAAATGCAAAAGTTCTGTCTATTCAGACACAACACATTCAGAGTGGATCTGCTGAAAGTTAGAACGCACAGGTGTCTTTTTAATTGTGATACATTGGGAAAATTCACACTGTTAAATGAGCCTCTGATTCTCACTTCTACCTGCATGATAGAGAAACACAGTTAGTATGCTGAGCTAAATTCCAAAAGATGCCAAAATTCAATGCATGCAGAGGAATGGGTTGCAGGATGCGGCTGTCTTGTGTTGCTTTAGTACTGGGGCTGAGAATCTGGGCATTTCTATCTTATATGGCACTAGAAGGATGCATGTGCTGTTTTCTCAGATTTGCAACATTATAGTGTGTGAGGGTCAGGGGACATGAGTGTCGGGCCTCTTCTGTCACCGTTTATAAAGCAGAGTCCATTATGTTGTTTCACTGCTGGGTAGTGGCTAGCTGTCCCATGAGGTCCCAGGCATTCTCCTGAGCCTACCTCCCATGTCACAGATTACAGATGGGCGTGCCTGGCTTTCCAAAGGTCCTGGGAGGTGAACTTACTCATATTTTGTAACAAGTACTGTACTCACTGAGCCAGATCTAAAGACCACTGTTATTTCTGTGTTAAAAATATTCTTAGGAGGTAGGAGAGATCTGTTGCTGTTTTTACAAAGACAAATCATTTAAAGGTTAAATACTCGAATCCAGCGCATGGTCCCCGTGATTGGAAGTGAGCAGAAGGCCAAGAAAATGGTAGAAAACTCGAAAACCTAATTTTTACTAAGCATGGGATCTTGGTTTTGAGAGAACATCTGGGAAGTTGAAGACGTGAAACTGAAAGAATGTTTTTCGCCACCACTGTGCAATGTAGGGATAAATGGCAAGTTAGTGTGTATGCTGTAGGTTAAGTACCTCAAGGGCATTTGCTTTATCAAACTACTGTTTACAAAAGAACTTGCCCTCTCTGGAAGTGTGGGAAAGCAAATCATTCTATTAATTGCAAACCTCTTCTGTTCCCCCCAAACCATTACCACTGTAAAGGATTTTGTCAAAGGTTGTGACTTCGGAGACCAGTAGTACTTGCTGACCACATGGTTCAAAGTTAGGATTTGAAGGATGTCTGTCTAACACATAAAGTGATTTACAGTTCTACAAGTGCTGACTATTCCTTTGTTTCTCCACTCATCAATCTAAAACGGGGGAAAATACAGAGAAGACATCTATTAAGGATTTGCTTGTCTGCACTCCATTACGGAACAGTTCTTGCCCACATTTAAAGGTTTATTTAACGACAATTTAAATATCAACAGATTCATATGCACGTGCATGAATAATGGAGGAAAGAAAAGGAAGGAAATGTTACGTAACTTCCTTTCTAAGATTTTGTTCAGAACACCACATCTGACTTGCACGGTTTGGGGGTTACTGTGTTTTAGACATATTCTTTTCTTCTTATCAGTGTCCTACACGGTGGACAAATGATGCTCTGTTTGTTGTAACTGAGAGATGTGTGTTGATGTTTATTCCTGATCAACCACGGTTGGTAACACAGCGATTTGTTGGCTGCTCTCTCCAAGCGGAGCTAGGCCCCAATTCCCAAAGGAAGCAGAGAACGGAAACAAAAGTGGCTACTAGTGCTGTTGCACCTGGCCAAGGCTTCAGGGAGTGGGAGGGAGCTCTTATTTCCTTTAACCCTGGTGGTTAGCATCTTTGTACTTGTTCTTAGTGCTTAAATGCATCCATAAATGTTCTGAGTCCTGAGTAACGTTATAACTCTTTTGTAGAGTACACAAAACTGAGGCCAAGAAAATGGTAGACACACACACACACCGAATTTGCCTAAATTCCCATTACTTCCATTCACTAACTAACAAGTGTGAGGATAAAGAACTGGCCTGCCTTCCTTTCAGCCCCAAACAACAGAAACAGACGCACACGCGTGGTAGCCTGCCTCACTGGCTCCTTCCGAATCTCCGCCATGTTTGGTCTTTCCAGCTCAGAACAACATGGGCCCTGCTTCTTCGCATCCCTGCAAAGGGCAGAATGAAAGCAGCTGGAAGGATGGATCTACTCGTAGCTCCTCCAGAGCAACTCGGATTTAACCAGACACCCTCCACAGTTAAACAACGCCTTGTGTCCTTGCTTAGAAAACCCTTGCTGTTCCGGGGAGCCCCGTTCTCTTTTAAACCTAGATGCAAACCACAGCCCTGGGATGGACTTCGTGTTCCCTCTTGTGTCATACGGGTGCTTCTCTGAAGGGCACCAGAATTTCCCTGGTACTTCAGGTCTGGCAACAGTCAGCGCCCCATCCTAAAAGCTGCCTGTGAGCCTCCTATCTCCCTTAACTGCTGCAAGAACCAAATGCTGGGACTAACTGTAATTCTTAGAGCATTTTCTGGATATTATCATAATAGGATTTTAGGCAGGTTTGACAAACATTTTCAGACCCACTGAATTGATAAGTGTCAAATAAATGAGGAAGTCACTGGGTAGCGTATGCATTGATCTGTCATCTATAGAACTGCAGATCAGATGGCGACGAGAACATTTTCAGCCTGGCTCTTCCCTTCCCCTGCTCAACGCACCAAATGAAGCGCCCATTTGCTGACTAGAAATTCACAGTTGAGGTCGGCTGATGATGCAGCGCAAAGAGGCCTGTTGTGTTCCTGTGCTGGCGGCTGAGCCATGCCAACCTTCACCTCTAAATAGCTCCATACTTGATTATGTGATATTTAGAAACAAAATTCAGTCACAATTCACTAATAACGTGCACCCTCGAAGGAGTGGGGGGAGGTGGGGATGAACAACTCAAAAGCAACAGCAGAACCTACACAGCTCACTACCGGATGTAACAGAAGAGCAAAACACTTAAAGTGCAAATTATAATAAATCAGGCTAGGCTATCACAAAAATACAATAATTTTTAGAGAGTGGAATTATTTCTCTGTCTCATCATAAAACCTTAGGAAGATAGGAGCTAACTTGTGCAAACAGAACAACAACAAAAAAACATCTAAAGCCAGAGAAGGTACAGTAGCCACTTTTCTTGAAAACAAAACAATCTCTTCGTGCCTGCCATTTGTCTGGATTCTTCCTCCGGGCAAGCTGGACAGCTGCACTGGTAGGTGTTTTAGTCATGGGTTGTAAGCCCCACCTGGCTAGATTTGTTTAGCAGACAGCTGGCAGAATTAAATAAAAAGAACGAGACACAAAATGCTTCCCCCAAAATAAATTTAAAAAAATTAAAAAATAAAAAATAAAAACACGGCTGAGAGAATACTTTCTAGATGGTTTAGCCTTTTGGAGGTTTATGGGCTTTTCTCAGCTTTTCCTTGCATGTACTCACATTCTTCCTGTGACTATATCTTGTGGATACTTTCTCTCAATTATAGCATCGTAGCTGGGGTAAAAATGTACATAAATGAACATAACAACTAAGCATGTCTTAAATGATTTCTTTTGCCGTTAGAAACACCAATTTCAAGTTTATAAGTTCCCGAGGATGACATCAGTTTTAAATTACCTTTTTTTATTTCTGCGTTTTCTTTGCTGTATTTTAAAGCCAATAAAATAGATTTTCTTCATCTGGAATGTACTTTCTCACTTAAAGATAAGAAGGAGTCTAAATTGTGGGAATGGCATCCCTTGGTATCTGTTTCTCTCACAGACATATCAAATATCTAATTTTTGGCGTGACTGCTGACTCCGACAGAGACAGAGGGATGACATAAACCAGCTTTGTGGTTACATGTTTCACTTTTAATCTCGTGGAATAAAACTCAGCGCTGAAATGTCCCTTTGCATGGGACAATTTGAGAGTTTTTCCAAAAGCCCAAGCGGAGGACCATTAACCTGGGTAGGCTTCGTACACGGCGCACACAGAAGTGTTCTGCCTTTTATGCAGCAGCCGTGAGGCAGATCTGCGCTCCTCGCTCAGGAGAGCTGTGAGAGCTGTGCTCCTCGCTCAGTCTGGAGCTACACACAATGGAAGTATAATCGGTGTTGGGAAGAGCCTTAACTGCAGAAGAGCAAGAGGAGGCTTACTCAATAACCAAGGCCCCTGTGCAGTTTGCCTCCTTCTATACATGCAACAAGGCTCGGGGAGGCTTTGGAAGGACCACCATGAGTTCAGTGCATGACACTGGGGGGATCCGGGATTTTCATTAAACACAGTAAATAGAGAATGGAAGGTTCAAAAACACCCAAAACAGTTTGGATACAGTCCTTGTTGGAAGAAGTCCATGAAAATTGATTCCAACTGCTTGTAAATGAGCAAGGGGAGGGGCGTGCTTATTTTAAAGACAGCACTGCATGGCAGACAGGAAACATTTATACAGTAGCCTCACTACCACCTATGAGATGACAGTGGTTCAAATCTATTTGCATAGCCCATGGAAATAGAGTGCATATTAAGGACCAGGGCAAGAAAATACTCTTTAGCTCATTACCTAATACTTGCTTTCCAGAGCAAAAGCCTGTCTTGGCCCCTGTCCACCCAGCCTATACATCTCACTAGGCAATGTAGACTTTATGGAGCCAGGCATGATCTGTTCATTGCAGGGGCTGAGCACTGATATCAATAGCATACATTTCAAATAGAAGGGAAGCCTGCACGGGCTTAATCCCCAGAGCCCAAGTAAACCAAGCATGGTCTCTGAGGAGGCTGCTGGTACAAAGCAAAAGACAGTGTTACTGTGCATGCTTTCCCAGGGTTAGCAAAGTGAGACTGATCCAAGACCAGGAAAACAAGCACGGTATGAACTGAGGTCACTCTAAGCTTCTATATGACCCTTAAAGATCATTCAATATTTCTGTCCTCTAACAGTATTTATTTAACAGGTAGATTAAAAAAAAATCACATCTCTAGACAGACCAGGACATTACTGCACATCTTTCAGGTATCAGTGGTGTGACAGAATTAAAAGCTGTAAAAACCCTTTGGAGAGTGCCACAGGGCTTTCATTTTTGTCCTCACACAGGTTTCCTCTACACAACCCCAACTAGAAAGAATTCCTCCTGAGCGTACATCTGATTCTAGACTAGTTTGTGCATGTTTCATACAAATACCCTGAGTCCAAAGTAGGCAACTGCTTTACTAAGGCAAACTCATTCTCTTTATTTTATTAAATACTTTGTTAAAGAGCCATTTAACTGTACGTTGACCTTCAATTTTTAACAGAATAAGCAACCACCAAGTGATATTTGAGTGTGAAAAGTAGTATCATTTCTCTCTGTTTTAGCAAACAGAAGCTGTTAAGCAGAAATAATGTAGACCACTTCAGAAAGCAAGTATTCCAGAAAGACAGTAGAAGGACCTCAAAATGCTGACTCTATTCACTGAAGCCTGTGAGAAGAAGGTCTTTGTAAGAGAGGTTAACATATGCTATGGGGATGCTAGAGTCTCGATCCTATCCATATTACTTCAGATCTTAACATATGCAATACTTAGCAGTATGTATATTATTTGTTGAGTGAAAAAAAAAGAGTATATATTCTTAGCAAGATTCCTTATTTTTTAAATTACTTGACCTAAATTTATAGCATAACAGACTTCCTCCACCAGCTAGAGTTTCAAGTCAGGACTTTTACTAATCCACCAGGTGTATATTTCTCCCCTTAAAGGACCAAAGAGGCTGCAAACTATATATTTACCCAGGAATCACCTTCCTGATGGTGAAATGTAACCAGCTCTTCTCTGAAATGGAGCAATCAGTGGGTGTCAGTAATTCTGTGCTTCGAAATGCAGAGGGGGAAATGAAGGCAGCTCATCCGAAGGAAACTACAGGGGGATTTTAGATCAGCAGAATGCAATTACCCAAGTTGGAAGTGTTCCCAGACGCCAAGGAGAACTCTAAAGGTGGGTAAACTAAATACCGCTTCTCCTCCATGGCAGGACATGCAAGCACATCTCTGACAAGACTGGTGCTGGTTCTATTTATTTGTCTTAACTTTATGAATAGTACTAGCCAAGTTCTGACTGTTGCCATAGAAACTGGATGGTGTAGACCATTTGATCAGAATTGGGAACACCATGCCTACTGATGAGTTCCCTGATAGTCTTTACTTATCAAGAAACTGAAAAATATTTTTAGAATCTCCCTAAAAACACAATATATGAGTCCGCTAGGAGTTACCCTGGGAACTTCTCCCTCTGCACCACTGTATGAAACATGAATGAACTCTGGCCAATCCATGACAAAAATATGGACTTCAATTCTGACATGGCCAGAAAGTGCCCACACTTGATCTGTTTCTCTGCGTATGGATCCATCTCACTGTCATTCATATGCACACACAGACACTCCCCCTTTCCCTGACCTCTCTCTCATTTGTTTATTCACCAAAATGTAAACTACTACAGTGTGATAGACTAAAATATTTACATCTCAAGTCCCTGAGGAGAGCTATCGAAAAGTAATTCAAACATCAGACTGTGAAATAATGTCAACAAGAAAATAAACTTTACAGTGTTAAAATTGCAAGTTTTTGTCAAAGCCATTAGTCAGTTTTATATTGCTTGATAAACACCATAACCAAAAGCAACTTAGAGAGTAAAGAGTTTGTTTCAGCTCATAGTTGCATTTTGTCATGAAGGGCAGCCAGTGCAGGATCTGAAGGCAGGAACCTGGAGGCAGGAACTGAAGCAGAGACCCTGCAGAAAGCTTGCTGGCTTGCTCCCCTCAGCTTCCTCAGCCAGCCTGCTTTCTATTCTTCTCCTTCTCCTTCTCCTTCTCCTTCTCCTTCTCCTTCTCCTTCTCCTTCTCCTTCTCCTTCTCCTTCTCCTTCTCCTTCTCCTTCTCCTTCTCCTTCTCCTTCCTTCTCCTTCTCCTTCTCCTTCTCCTTCTCTTCCTCCTCCTCCTCCTCCTTCTCCTTCTCCTTCTCCTTCTCCTTCTCCTTCTCCTTCTCCTTCTTCTTTTTCTTTTTCTTCTTCTTCTTCTTCTTCCCTTTCTCTTTCTCTCCATTAACCTGAAGAAATCAAAAAATATTTGTAAATTACTAGTAAATTACATGATAATATCAGTTTGCCTAGTTAAACATTTTCTAAGGATTTGCAATATAAATTTTTTATTATTTAAAATTGTTTTTCATGCACAACATTTTGATCATTTTTCCTTCTCCTAACCTCCAAATTCTCCCCCAAAGCTCTACCAAACCAACTTTATGCTCTCACCTCTCTCAAAAAAAAAAAATTAAGTGAAAATCAAAACAAACAAATAAAAAACAGTAAGACAAAACAGAAAATGCCAAAACAAAAAGCCAATAAAATACCATGGAGTCTCCTTTCTGTTAGCTAAGCACTTCTGAGCATGGGGCCTGCCCAGGAGTGTGGTTGATATGGAAAGTGTCTCCGATGAAGAAAATTGTTTTCCTCTTTGCCAGCAGGTATCGATTGCAAATAGCTACTTGGTTAGGAGTGGGATCACATTCACTCTTCCTCTTACTGGAGGGACCCTGTCAGGTTTGATCTTGTGATCATTGTCACAGTCATTGCGAGTTCACAGAACATCAGCCCTGCCGTGTCTGGAAGATGCTATTTTCCTGGAGACATCACCTCTTCCCTTTACAGCCTCTCTGCCTCCTCTTCTGCACAGATCCCTGGGCTTGGAGCGGAGGGGTGTGATGAAGACATCCCATTTGGAACTGAGTATCAGACTGCTTTCTTCTACATTCGAGGGTCACCTGCTCATGGGTAGCACTACCGACAATGGCCTGAGTCCACCCACATCAATTATTACTCAAGAAAATGCGATGTGGGCTTGCCTACAGGCCACTCTTATAGAGGCAGTTCTGTTGAGGTTCCCGCTTCCCGGCTTGATGGCTGACAATCACTGACCAGCATGCTATAGAATAATGATGATAAAAATGCATTTTGTTGAGTTCCAAAAATGAAAAGGCTGAACATCTTTCTATAAGGCAAGGATGCGGTAGGAAACACTTTGGTTCATTGCCTGTGAGACTACAAATCTTTATTAATGTTCTAAGGTGCAGTATGGTAGTATACTATACATTAAGCTGTGTTACTTTGTGGATCATTATGACAAAACACATGACAGAAGCAACTTAAAGGAGGAGGAACGTCTTCTTTCAGCTCACATCTTCAGAGGTTTTCAGAGGCAAAGGCCTGATAAGAGCATGTCTGAATGGCAGTGGGAGCAGGAAGCAACAATGTTGGCTCAACCTGAACTAGAGATTGGTCCAGACTAAGTCCAGGTCTCTTCCTAGTGACTCACCTCTGCCAGCCAGGCTTATTCTTAAAGTTTCACAACCGCCTAACACAGCAGCTCTAACTGGGAACCAAGCATCCGAACGCCTGGGGGACATGACATTTCCAGCTCCATCTTTTCAAGTTATAAGGACAATGCTTAATCCTTATGCTTTAACTTAATATACTATACAACTAGAAACTGTCCTGAAAGAAAGCACAAATCTAGCATCCAAGATTTTTGTCCCTCAGGACATGGGGTCACATTAATGCAAATAGCAGATAAGCACTTCACTAAGCCTTGGTACAGTTTACTAGAAAACACCAAGCAACCATCAAAAGCTATATATACTGTACAGATGTGAGTACTTTAGTCATTTATTTACCCAAGAAACTGTTTGTTGAGTACCTACTATGTGCCAGACTGATGCTAAGAATATAACCAGGAACAAAAAAAAAATGTCTCTTCTCTTATGACATTTGTATTTTTAGGAGATTAAACAAGGTACAACAAACAGTTCTGTCAGTAGAATAACTTTTAGTAATAACAAATTGAGATAATGCTCCCTTGAGAATAACACAGTAGGTACACTGCCAGAACATGGGTCCACAAACATATTTAACAGTACCCCACATAAGGGATTAGAAAGGAAAAGCTGGCAAAAAAAAATATTAAAACTAATATGTGCATATAAAAATTTTCTAATTGTGAGCAACTCAAGTCCATAAAACATATAAATTAGTTGCATTGCTGATGTATGAATTCGAAATATTAAATGAACAGCTCCAGAATGAAAAGATCAATTTACATAAAGTGCAAATGCAATTAGGCAGCCAACCAGCACCCCCCCTCTTTTTTTTCTGAAAGATTTTATTGTTTCAAGTCAAGTAACATTCTCCAAAGTGATTTAAATTATTTAAAATAAAGCATTTTTTTTTAATTTAAAAAAATAAAAGGAGGTGACGGGCTTAGATGGAAACCAACTGGTAGTGCGATGGTGGAAACAGGAAGAGTAGGATGTTTCAAACCAACAGGGCTGCAAGTGAACAGAGGTGCAAGTGGGGTGGAAACTGATGACAAATACAGCCCACATGACTGCTTCAAGGTATAGTTCAAAGAATAATAAAAGGACAATTACTCACCGCTAAGACATTAAGAATCTCCGTTGCCTTGAAGTCAACATTACATTTTTCTGCTATAGGGCTGGGGATATGGGTTACGGGGTAGCCACATGGAGCTGGGTGTGACCGTGCATGCGCGTCTGTAATCCCAGTCCTCCTAAGGCAAGATGAGAGGCAGGACAGGGGAAGCCCTGGAAACCCACGGGCCAGGAGCCATGGTGTATGCAGCAGCCAACAGCAAAGAGAGTCAGTCTCCAGAAAGGCCGAAGATGAAGACTGACACTGGCATTTGTTTTCTGACCTCCACACATGTATGAACACAAACACACACACACACACACACACACACACACCATCATCATCATCCCTCATACAAAAATAAACAGATTAATTAATTTATTTAAACTTTTTTTTAAGTTTCAAGTAATAAACACACAGGGAAAGCATACATCAGCTAGTAGGATTTGTGAGCCTGTCGACTCTCACATGCTCTGTCCACTTAAAAGTGTCAGCTGTCAGCCATACACCATAGTGTTAGTAGTGATTATTATGGGTTACGGATTGAAGATAACTTATGTTTGAGCCTATATACTTTTCTGCTTTCTTAAAATTTTCCAAAGACAGTACAGCTTTTAAAAATAAATGCGTGAATTATATATATTAAAATAAGTGTACGCTCTCTTTTTGCTTATTAGAATTATTTTTAAAAGAATGTAACAGCCACTTACTTGAAGTACAGTATCACGTCTGCACAGGTGGATTATCAGCAGCAGCAGCAAGTTGTTGGCCCAAGTCCATATTGATCCCATTAGACCATCACCATGGCAGGGTTCTTAGAGAATGCCTTTGGGCTCCATGCCATGCCCCTTGAAGACAAACAAATCATGGGAAACCTTAGCCCCCTGAAAGAGCGGCCCCTCCACATAGTACATTCGCATTCACTCATTCCCCACTTCCGCTGAGAGGCCCACACCTGGAGTGAAGTCTGCAGACGATGGCAGGGGGCATTGTTCTTAGCAACACTCCACAAGTGTCTGGGCATTCTGCACATGGGCTGGAGTTCTGGGCACAGCCCACCAGAGCTAACTCCTTTAGCTGGCAACAGTGCGGGGCTCTGAGTCAGAGGCTTTGGAAGTAAGACATCTCGTCCATCACCCTGCCTTCAGGCAACTTTCCAGGCAGATGGGTTTGCACTCTGTTCATGAAGCTCTCCACTGATCCCAGAGGAAAAGAAAAAAAAAAGAAAAAAAAGACAAGGCCACATGCATCCATAATGTTCTCTAACCAAATGTGTAGTACTGACCACCTCTACCATCTGCAGCCATCCAGAAGGCACTTGGACTGAAAGTTACGCTCAGTGATGTCAGAAAATGTAATTTAAAAAATATTCTGCATTACATACTGTAATAGTTCTCAATGCTTTTGATAAAGAATCCACAAAGTGGTATCACCCGTGCCGATTTTACCACCTTAGTCACGAATAGTTCAAGAGGGTATAAATAAATTATCACCACTTTATGTTTTTGAGTGGTGGGAAATATCTGATCTCTGACCCTACACAGACTCATCATTTTTCTTTACAAAATAAATCCAATTCATTGTTTACTATTCGTATAGAGAAAGAATATGGAAGGCATCCTAGTCAGATTTCATTAAAAAAAAAAGTTTTTTTTGAAACCTCAAGTGCTTAACTCATATATATATAAATATATATATATATATATATATATATATATATATATATATATAAACCCCTTGTCTTCAGTCTTTGGAACTTCAGCTGCCAAAAGCTGAACAGTTGATGTCCCTGATGTCCCGTGTAATTACTGCAGTGCTTAGTGGCTACTAGTAATGTCACTGGTTTGTGATATTGTTTGTCCCACACAGAATATCACTGTCCTAGTGCTGGGCTTGGCAATTACATATTTATCCTTGGCATTTCTGGCGGGAGTTATGCTGTCTCCAGGTAGACATGGTATGAGACTGAGCTGTCAGAAATCTGCTCTGTGGGCAACCTCCAGGCAGACCAGAGATAACAGTGCCTCCAGCAGCAATCCCTTCATTCCTCATGTCATACAATCGACCCTGTCCTTAAACTGTCTTTGGATTCGCTTCCAAAGGAGATAGTGAAGCCTGGTTCTACAGCAAATCCTTTTTCTTTTGAGCTCCTGGGAGTGGGTCTGTCCTTCAGACATTATCCTAGAATGAGTTTACCCCAGGTCTTGTTGAAAGAACCTTGATGTTAAATGCGAGTCACTCTGAGGGCTTTTTAATAAGATTTACTGTCTGCTGTTCAGGAAGCTGGTGAAAATTGCCAAATGTGGTTATGCATTTCGAGTGCATAAGTAGCCAAAAAAAAAAGTTATGCGGAACACGTCTTTACATGAGTTATCTTGTTTTTGATGTGAGAAGAAGGGAAATAGAATAACTCTGGGTCAAGTATAATAAAAAGTGAATCACTCCAATGGTCTAGATACCAACATTTTAAATATGTTCTGCCCCTTGCAAGTACGTGTACATTTACTCCTAGCTTAGTAAGAGTTCTAAAGCATTCCTAAGCTAGTTCTAGTCCAGGAGGCTCTAGCTGTGTAAACAAGTGGGAGTTTCCAAATGGCAGCTTAAGGTGAGCCAAGATAGGGAAGCAGAGGCTGAGACATTTGGTATTTAGTCCTCTGGAATGGAAAAGCCAAGGACAAAACAAGCTACCTTGCTTTCTACAAAGTTTCGGCAAAGGGTAGAACCTGGCTGCACATCATCTTTGCAGAAGTGGTCCTCAGCATCTGTCAATGCCTGTAATGTCACACACAGAGCCCAAGGGACAAGACAGAAGGAGATCTGGCCTTAGTTCACCAGATGGCAAGACCCGAGGAAAGAGGAAAGAACCTGGTCTGTGGACAACAGAAGGGTAACAAGCAGGCCTCTCATCACAGACAGACAAAGCAAGACATGGCCAAAGAACCGGGACAATCACAACCAGGCCAGGAAGGGGGCCACAGGAGTGGAGAGGCCCAGGCCTGCTTGCTTCTTCCATGTGACCAGAGTCCAACTGCTCTGTGCCTGCACTGTGGCAGGCAGTGCCACCAACAATCCTCACTCTTTATTATCATGCACTCTGAGGGAGGTGCTGCCTCACAAACCAGGAGGGAAACTAGACCATGCAGCCACCCTTTCCACAAAGAGCTGGAGAGCTAACTATAGACCTTGGAAAATGCTGCTGTCTCTGACTGCTTTCTTCCATTAATTACAGTCCCGGGAAAGCACATTGTGCCCTACAAATTCTGACATACTGTGTTAAGGGAGCCATGGTTTTCTTTTAGAAGCCAGAATTTCCCATTAATGCGCATCATGACCATACCAGCGAACATACACATATGTGTATTTGCTGTCTCCGAAACATTAACATCTTTTGATCTCATGTCTTTTAGAATACACTGTGAAAATCTCAAAAAAAAAAAAAAAAAAAAAAGGTATGTGCTCTGTAATACAAAACATCAAACAAATATCAAATGTTATTGTTTGGTCATCTTGTACAGGAGGAAATGAGTGAAATGGCTCCATTATAAGCCATTAATAAGCCACTGGCTTTTAAGCTGAAGGTTTAAATTTCTGGCAGTTTACAATACATAAAAATGAATAATAAATAATAAAAGGTAGGAATTATACCGCATTCTATTAGTGTAGAATAAATTTTCCTTAGGAGTTTAAAGGAAGACAAAAAATTCTTTGTCACTATGCTCAAATAGTGTCACAAATTGGCAGATGGGCCTCCTATCATGATTTTGGAGTCCCAAAGTATTTTCACCATGAAGTATTTCTCTCTACGGTGGCCTTTCAAGTTCATAGAATCTCTTTCCAGGGACTTTGAGGTTTCTTTCTGTGCCCCAGCTTCTAAATCAGAAGCATGTGCTAAAGCCAATGCCAGTGTGGAAACTCCAATCTTGGGAAGCTAGGGGGTGTATTTGTGGGAGAAAAGTGGCCTCAGAGGACACTCTAGATGAATAACAAGCAAAACGGTAAGTAAATAATTGTTTCAACCAGGACCTTCTCAGAGACTTGAATGTGTTGCTATGGACAACAGTCTCCTAATAACATTTCCATAAGACATTATAGGGCAAGCAAGATGGCTCAGTGGGTAAAGGCACTTACTGTCCATGCCTGGAAACCTGAGTTCAATCCCTGAAACCCACAAAAAGGTGGGAAAATACAGCCAACAGGACAAAGCTGTCCTCTGACCTCCACACACATGTCTGCCCCGGCACTCACACCCTTCAATAATAACTAGTTAATTACATTATTTTAAAGCATTTTATATAGAACTTTTAAAGCTATGACTGTTTCTACCAAATATCTGTCCATTTGAAGCATTTGAGGTGCTGTACCAATTACTTTGTTTTTTAAATGTATTTGGCTAGAGCTGTTCCTAAAAGTTACTGTAAGGAACCCATAAACCAGTGTGAATGGTATTTCCTAATGTCCTCATACACAGCAGCTTCCAAAAATGAAGTTTCTCTAAGAACCCAAAGGTGTGGAGAAGGCATTTGCTATCACTCTTCTACAAATGGGGAAACTGAAGTCCAAAGTTGTAAAATGATGCGCCTTCCTCCAGCCAAACAGCCAACACTGCTCTGCTAAATCCAAACCATTACCGTGTACCACTCCTTTGGCCTTGAGTGGCTTTCACCCCACAACTCCATCTTCTCCCAGGATGCTACATCTACCCAGAAATCATCTGGGCATGGAGCACTCTGAGAAAACCATTGGGAGTCTCATGTTTGTGGATTCAATTCTCTTGTGTGCTTGTGATTTAAAAAAAAATAAAAGGGCTATCCAATTTTTCCCACACATGCCACTCCTTAGCTAGCCTATCACCGAGGCCTGTGCAGTGTGGCCAATAATCATATCACCATTGTAATGAGTGGCAAATCCTATGTAATTTACACATTAAAGGAGGCTGAGATGCATGGAAAAACCCAGCCCCCATTTGTCTAATGAAATTAAAGCTCTTAGCCAAATACTGATTCTGAAAAGAGATGTTTGGGAAGGCTCTCCCACCCCTCCCGCTGAAGAAGAGGGTGTGCTCTCTTTATTCATGATCCTGCCTCTACCTAAATCACTCCCACAAAGGGACCTCTAAACCAGGGGGCCCTGTTGGGGGCTTGATTAAACATAGCACAGCGAGGCCAGGAAAGACTTCGGCGTTTTGACTAGTTATTTTCAATAACAATTGGAGGGAAAAATAAAGCAGGAAAGATGTTCTGTGACTTGATGGGCAACACAGAGCTGTCCTGTCTCCTCTACCACATGGCATAAAAGAAAGTTCTGAGCATACTTGAATTAGCAGCTGTTTAAAGGCCACGCTCATCTTCTGTTGGTAACTGGGCATTATTCTGAAGCACAAGCAACTGACACAGCATTTGCAGCAACTACACTGAGCTTAATCTCCAGAATGACCCCTCGGTCTCATTACTGGGCATAAAAAGGTGGCTCCCTATTGCCCTGGTGCTGCCCACATTATTTGTGGAGTCCCCTTGGCTTTGAAACATTCCCTAAAATCATGATAAAGCAAAATAAATTGTAATGAGCCAAATATAGTTGAATTTCGGTGTGTTGAAGTCAAGGATCTTTTAATAAGGAAAGTTTTATATAAGATGCTCACATTGCACACATGAAAGGTAAATATGCAATCCTGTTGTGGGGTCTGGGTCTAAGATTTCAAGGAATGACAAAAACATATGAAGAGTCTCAAAGGGTCTTTACTCCTGCGTAAACAACCATCCAAAGGCAAACGCTTTGCTAGGAAGAAAATGAACAGGGCACATGCCACACCTGCAGCCCAGTAGAAAGGATGTGTTGAGAAAAGGTTCTCTACTTTCTTTACTCTGTGCAAATCTTGCACAGTCCAGACACTGGTTCCAGTTTTACTTTCTACCACTGTCTCTCGTTTCCAATCTATTCACTGGCCACATCTTTTTTCGTCTTCCTCAGTCACATCAATCTCTTTTCTGTTTGGAGGAGTTCTCTATCTACTTTATCATCCCCAAGATTCTCACCTAGGTAGCTCATAGTTATCTAAGAAAATCCTCACGGGTTCTAAGCAAGTTCAAACATGTTAAAATATATTCTTATAATTGTCCTGGTTATGTTGGTTGGTTGGTTGGTTAGTTGGTTGGTCTTTGCTTTTTTTTTTTTCCTCAAATTTAAGACAAACTAGAGTTATCTGGGAAGACGAACCTCAAGTGAGAAAATACGTCTATTCGATTGCCTGTAGGCAATTTTCTTGATTAAAAATTGATGTAGGTAGGCCATCTCATGGAGTATTGTCTCTGGGCAAGTGGCCCTGTGTTGTATAAAGAAGAAGAAAAAAAATCAGGCTGAGCAAGCCATAAGAAGCAAGCCAGTCGGCAGCATTCACCATGAACTCTGCTTTAGTTCCCACCTCCAGGTTTATGCTTTGAGTTCCTAACCTGATTTCCCTCAGTGATAGACATCTAAGCACCTAAGATAAAATAAATACTTCCCTCCCTAAGCTACTTTTCATCCTAGTCTTTATCACAACAGCAGAATCCCTAAAAGACAGAAATTGGTACCAGGTCATGGGGTATTGCTACCGCAGACCTGACTGTGTATTTTAGCTAGTATTGCGAAGAATTTTGTAACTTTGAGCTTCAAAGACTCAGGAGGTTGCTATTATGGGAGCTTAGAAGACAACACTGAAAGCAATGCAGATGATGAAGGCCTGCCTGGTGAAGTCTCGGAGAGAAGCAAAGACCCTACCAGGGCTGTTTGAGTGATGTTTCGAATTAAGAACATGTGGTTCTGGTCATCTGTGGCTAAAGAATCAGCTGTGATTAACAATACATCATTGCCACTGAAGTGAAATCCATGCGTTACTGGGAAAATTGATGCCAGTTATCTGGAGCTGAGAAATCAGCTGTGATTAAGAGACCAGCATCATTCTGAGCTGAAATCTCCTGAGACTGTTTCCTCATGGCTGACACACAGAAGCTGCGGTCCAGAGGGGCCGAGGTTGTATCTCATGCTGTCAGTCAAATTTGGCAACGCTTAACAATTTCCCAGCAAGTACTGGTTTAGAAAGCAAGAAGGGATCATGGAGACCAGCTGAGATCTGACTCTGTAAAAGACCAGGAGAAGCCACTGGTAAGTAAAGATGTGGACTCAGTTTCATAGGACAGATGGGGTCATGGAGAGAAGTTGTGGCTTGTTACTATGTTGGGTCAGAGTACCCTGAAGAGAGCCCAGGGGAGACTATTGGTGGAGTTGCAGCTCAGTTGCAGAAGAGACCCACAAATTTTGGAGATTCCAGTGCCATGGGGTGATCACCAAGGATTAGAAGCAGCCATGAAGCAGAGCCAGCTTGAGACTAGGAGATCAGTCATGTGTGCTGTGGATGGCAGGACCATAGAAGTGGAGCTGCACAAGCCATTGAGGACCCCGAAGACTGTGAGTCCCAGAGGTCTGACACTGAGCTTTATACTATTAGACTTCAGGTTTGCTTTGGTTTGAATGTAACTGTGCCCTAGTTTTTCCCTCTTAGAGTAAGAGAGTAAGTTGTTGTTATTATCATTATCAGTATTGTTATTATTATTCTTGTTGTGTAGGAGACCACAGTTAAAATACTGGATTTTTAAAAATACTGAATATTTAAAGGATATTTGGTGTATTGAAATGTTTAAAGATTGTAGGGCTTTTAAAAGTTATAATGTTTCATACCATTTTATATCATTAATATTAACATGCTATCTTGAGGACAAAAAGGAAAAGTTATGTTTTAGCCATGTTATGTTTGTGTGTCCAAAAGGGGGGCAAGTTTCCTAGGTTGTTTGTGTTAGTTAGTTTCTTTGTTTGCTTGTTTTATTATCAGGGAAGAAGAACCTCAGTTGAGAAAATGCCTCCATCAGATTGCCTTTAAACAAGCCTCAGGCAGGGGCACATTCTTGATTAATGATTGATATGGTCGGACCCAGCCCCTGGTGAGGAATGCTTCTGCCCCTGGGCTGGTAGCCCTGGGTTTTATAAAATAGCAATCTGAACAAGCCTTGAGGAACAAGCCGGAAAGATCAAACTGTGAGAATCAAGGCAGAAACAGCTCCCCTCCGAGGCCTCTGCTTCAGTTCCTACCTGCAAGTTCCTGCCTTGAGTTCCTGCCCTGCCTTTCCTCAGTGATAGTCTATTTCCTGGAAGCACAAGCTAAAAGAAACCCTTTCCTCCGCAAATTGGTTTGGGTAGTGGTCTTTGTCGTGGCTCTAGAAAACTAATGAAAATAGCTTTGTTGCAGTTAATTAGTTACAATTTACACTTGAAATAAATATTATTGATCTTAGTTTTGCAGACTTTCCATAAATTAATGTCAGTAACACATTTCCGGGCCTGAAATGCTGTTTGGGGCCCTTGAAAAACATACCACAGACATCAGGTTTATCGTCCCTAATAGATCAGACTGTTCTATTCTCTCTCTCTATTCCACTTGAGGCTGAATGCCATCGCGTGCTCAGAAGACGTATTTCCCAGTTATCTGATGCAAAAGAACAACTCAAACTCTCTTTAGCCTTACCGTTTTAACACTTCTCATAATCTGAAGTTACCGGGTGCTGTGTGGTCTCATCTGTTTCTGGCTGGGAGAACGCAAATACTCTAAGATAAAAGATAAATGATTTTCTTCACCATTGCACCCCAGTGTGTAGAACAGTACCAGGTGTACAGTGGGCACTCCATAATAGGTGAATAACACAATGAGTTTACTCTACTTAACTCTATTACAATAGTAATTTAATTTAAGTTAATGTAATAATACTGCTATCCTAATCTGTGTCTGTGTTGGGGCCCATGTAACTGAAATGTGTTGATTCCAATAGTAAGTACCCAGTATATACACATGAGAAATGCCTACTACTGTAGCATAGGATGACTGGCAAACAGAGAAAACACCTCCAGCTCTTGCTTCTTTGAAAAATACTTTATAATTCCATCATGCAACTCTTGGGAATTTTCTCTTTCAGAAAGAGAATGCCAGCAGACTGAACAATGGCCCACATCTCATGGTAGGTGGGCAGAAAACATAGCCAGAACCCAAATTTACAGAGTCTATCAAATGGAAGTAAACCTTCTCATTAAAAATAATTTCTAAGCTATATAAAATCTTGTGCCACCAAAAGTCTGTAGTCTCAGTAAGTACTAAAAATATCCAGCTTGGGAACAAAAGCTTTTAAGTACAAACTGGAAATCTTGGTACAGGCTATAGGAGAGATGACTGTGGAACTCACCCAACCCACTTCAGATGAGAGACATGCATAAGGTTGCCCACCAGCGAGTGCCTCAGGAGGAAAAGCAAGAAGCCATTATGGAAGCCCACCATGGTAAGAATACACAGGCAACTCTCATTACAGAGCAACTGTCAATCATCCTCAGCAAATCATTTTCTCCTTTTGAAATCTTCAGCCAAACAGCATCTTCTTGTATTGTGATAGACATATTCCTGGGCCAAATGAATTTTATAAAATTATAAGTTATAATTCTGAAATGCAAAGTAGTTCAACTCAACTCCTGCATAATTCTGACTTAAGTAGTTTGTGTGTGGCGTTAGCACTAAGTAACTCCAATATGTAAGTAAAAAGGATAGTATTACTGTTTTGTAACGAAGAAATAGAACTCTGAGAGACTGTATGCCTCTTTAGGATTGGTAAAACTCATGTTACCAAAACAAAAAAATAATAATAATAAATGAAATCAAATATTTGATTCTCCATCAAAATACCATAGTGTTCTAATACCTTTCTATGGAAGCTATATATCAGATAATGTGTGATGGTTAATTTTATATGCCAACTTGACCTAATTAAGAGTTTTTTTGGATAGCTGGTAAACTGTTATTCTTGATATGTCTGTAAGAATGTCTTTTTTTAAGCGATAGCACTTGAATCTGAGTAAAGAAAAGTTGCCTTCACCAGTGTGAATTGGCCTCATCCAGTTGTCTGGGAGATGACTGAACAAAAGGACAGAGGGAGAGAAAACTCTCTTCTTCCGTCAGGAAATCTATCTTCTAATCTCAGAGAACAGAGTTCCTGTTTCTAAGGGCTTCAGGTTTCAGGAATTATACTGTCAGCTCCAGGAAGTTTCTAGGCCTTTGGATTTGGGCTGAATTGCAACCACCAATTTTCTGCTTGTAGGTAGAGGTCATAGGACTTCTTGACTTTCATAATGGCATGAACCATTTCCCATAGTTGGAAGCATGTGTGTGCATACATACGAAGGAATATAGATGCAGGTGACTTGATTTTCATATCCATAGAGGGAGATGGAGATAAAGACTGTAGCTATTCTGTGTCTGTAGAAAATGCTGGTTAAAACACAGTGCTTGGCAATGCAGGCTGCTACTGTCTGGTTATGTGGCCTGAACATGAACTTATCTTGTAAGAAGAAAAAGAAGACTGAAGGTGTGTTTTATGAGCTTGTACAAAAAGTAGCAGACAAAATTTCTTCACATCTAACTGATTATATAGAACTTACTACTCAGCTTTATTTATATTCAGGAGTGCTTAGAAAAAATAACTTTCCATGTTCCCAAGAAAGAGGAACTTGAAACTTGTCTCTATCCAAAATCAAATAACAAACAAAACAAGAACTAAAGTCTAATTCAGATTTGACACAAGCTTAATATTATTTTCATGAATTTACTTCTGGAGCTCAGAATATACCTAACATATGGAAGAAGCTCATAAATATTATAGAAGAAACAGAGGAAAATTGAAAAAAATGAAAAGACAAAGAAAAAGAGAAAACAGAAAAGACATACAGAAAAAAAAATGTATTGATCTGAAAGCTTCACTAACTAGCTTTCATAGTGCTGGAAGGTGCTATGCTCACTATCAGAGGAAAAAACCTAATCAATAATCTTATCCATCTGTGAACACTATGAGCTACAATAATGACTGTCCTAGCAAGATTTGCACACTGGTACAATAGTGGCATGAATTTTATAGGAGTAAACAACCACTCTCTGACTGGATTTAAAACCTACTCCATAGATTGGATCCCAGGCCTGACACGGTTACCAAGGCTAAGAAACATTGGCTAGATGATAATCTACTAATAGTATTCTACTAAATATAGTATTAAAATGACTCCTACTGACCTATTTCTATACCCACAAATTAATGCACCTCTCAGCCTTTTGTTAGAGAATCATCTTGTACTAGATGCCCACGAATACAGAGATCCACACCGGCCAGTGTTCAGAAAATGGGAGACTTTGGAGTGCTCAGCCGTAAATGGTACATATGTATCACACTCCTTTCCCCCAAGGCTCAGGGGACTTTGAGAAAGAGGACAGAAAGATTCTAAGAGTCAGAGAAAAATGATTTCTGTCCACAACAGCTGAATTACACATCTAAACACACAGTGATTGTGACAGCCTGCGCAACACCTATGCAGACACACTCTAGACAAAATTCCAGCATAGAAATGACAAGGTAAGCAGAAGGTGCCACCCCTAACTGAGGAGCTATTGGCATTTGGCAGCTGATGGAAAGGAAGAGACAGTTTTCTTTAAGGATGTAATCCATGGTAGGTCAACTACATTACAGGGCAGGCCCTACACCCAGCAGTGTCTAGACAACACAAATTGGACTTGGTGGTTTTAAGAGAAAGAGAAAGCAAGGTTGGGTGGATAGTGAGTGGGCATGGATTTGGGAGGAGGTGAGGGAGGCTGCAAATGGGAATAAAAATACATTCTATGAAATTCTCAAAGAGGTACAAGTTTACATTCCCACCAGCAATGGAGGAGGGTTCCCATTTCTCCACATCCTCTCCAGCATGTGTTGTCACGTGAGTTTTTGATCTTAGCTGTTCTGATGGGTGTAAGGTGAAATCTCAGAGTATTTTGATTTGCATCTCCCTGATGACTAAGGATGTTGAGCATTTCTTTAACCGTTTCTCTGTCATTCGATATTCCTCTATTGAGAATTCTCTGTTTAGTTCTGTACCCCATTTTTTAATTGGATTACTTGATTTGATGCTTTTTAACTTCTTGAGTATTTATACATTCTAGATATTAGCCCTCTATCAGATATAGAGTTGGTGAAGATCCTTTTCCAGTCTATAGGCAGTCGTTTTGTTCTAAAGACAGCGTCCTTTGCTTTATAGAAGCTTTTCAGTTTCATGAGGTCCCATTTATTGATTGTTGCTTCTATAGCCTGTGCTGTTGGCGTTCTGTTCAGGAAGTTGTCCCCTGTGCCAATGAGGTCAAGGTTCTTTCATACTTTTTCTTCTAACAGATTTAGTGTGCCTGGTTTTAGGTTGAGATCTTTGATCCACTTGGACTTTAGAGTGATAAATATGGATCTATTTGCATTTTTCTACATGTACACATCCACTTAGACCAGCATCATTTGTTGAAGATGCTCTCTTTTTTCCATTGTATGAAAATCAATCTGGCTCTTTCTCAGGCAATTAGGAATAGCACTTCCTCCAGCTATACTACTCCTAGGCATATATCCAAAATACACTCAAGTATACAACAAGGACATTTGCTCAACCATGTTCATAACAGCTTTATTTGTTATTGCCAGAATCTGGAAACAACCCAGATTCCTCAGCTGAGGAATGGATACAGAAATTGAGGTACATTTACACAATGGAATACTGCTCAGCAATTAAAAACAAGGAAATCATGAAATTTGCAGGCAAATGGTGGGAACTAGAGAAGATCATCCTGAGTGAGGTATCCCAGAAGCAGGAAGACACACATGGTATATACTCACTTATAAGTGTATATTAGACATATAATATAGGGTAAACATACTAAAATCTATACACCTAAAGAAGCTAAGCAAGAAGGAGGACCCTGGATAAGATGCTCAATCCTCATTCAGAACAGCAAACAGGATAGACATCGGAAGAGGGAGAAAACAGGGAATAGGACAGGAGCCTACCACAGAGGGCTTCTGAAAGAATCTACCCAGCAGGGTGTTGAAGCAGATGCTGAGACTCATAGCCAAACTTTAGGCAGAGTACAGGAAATCTCATGAAATAACGGGGAGAAAGACTTGGAGAGGACTGGAGATCCACAAGGAGGGCAATAGAACCAAAATATCTGGGCACAGGGGCGTTTTCTGAGACTGATACTCCAACCAAGGACCATGCATGGAGATAGCCTAGAACTCCTGCACAGATGTAGCCCATGGCAGTTCAGTGTCCAAGTGGGTTCCCTAGTAATGGGAACAGGGGCTGTCTCTGACATGAACGCAGTGGCTGTCTCTTTAATTACCTTCTCCTCAGGGGGGTACAGTCTTACCAGGCCACAGAGGAAGACAATGCAACCAGTCCTGATGAGACCTGATAAGCTAGGGTCAGAGGGAAGGGGAGTAGGACCTCCCCTATCAGTGGACTTGGGGAGGGACATGGGAAGAGATGAGGGAGGAAGGATGGGGTTGGGAGGGGCAAAGGGAGGGGACTATAGCTGAGATACAAAGTGAATAAACTGTAATTAATATAAAATTAAATAATTATTTTTTAAAAATAAATTCTCAAAGAATTAATAGAAAAGTATTTTAAACCGAGTAAAAAAAGCATTGGGACCAAAGTATAGCATCATTAAATTAAAAAAAAGAAAGAAACATATAAAGACCAATGTGGCCAACTTTTCCAGGTTAGCTTCATATATATTGTGTGTGTGTTTACATATGTATGTGTGTAGATAAATATATACATATATATTTAGAGAAAGTATGAAACAGAGAGAGAGGGAAAGATACTGAATTAATAAAGAAGACAAAAAGAGATCATGTGGTCCTCAGAAGATGCAGAGACAAAAGGGAATTTATTTGGGAAGTAAATTTCTGTGTGCATTAATTTGCCCTGAATTCTCTGGCAGAGAAGTGATGTCTAAAGTAAATGATACAGCAAAACTTTTAATAATAAGAGTACTATATGTCTTCCTCACCACACAATTTACAGTAGAATCAAAGAACTATGCTTTTATGCAGCCCTTACAGGAAAAGCAAGACATAGGCAGGCAGAAATAAATTATCTTGCATTGATTGTCATGGAGAGCCCCAGCTTATTGAACTAATACTTTATTAGAATGCTCTAGCTCAGATGATGATGATCTTTTATTGTTCTTGTGGTAACTCTTTAAGTATCTTATCATGAATTCATTTAGCATTGATTACAATAGCGCCGATCATAAAGAATTAATTTGGCATTACCATGTATGTCATATGCCCTTATATAAGAGTTTGGCAGTAATTCAAAATTAACTAATATGGTAAATTTTATTGCTTTGCTGTTGTGCATTTCTTAAATGTATCTAAGATATATATTTTCTAGCAGGTACACCATAGTGAAAATTCACCTAAGGCATTCTACTTTGGAGGTCAATCTCACATAGTGGTAAATGGTAAATCTGTTTTTTGCTTTTTGTTTGTTAGTTTTCATGTATTGGGACATTTAGGATTACATGCCAGAATTCAGGATAAACAAAAGTTTGAGTCCTGGAAAATTGTTTATGGGTGCTAGGTCTCTGGCTTACTTGGTGTACTTGGGCTGAATGGCATAATTGAGGTATCTTTTTCTTTTCTCAATTACTACCTTCCGTGTCTCACCAATGATGGGTGGAGAAGTCAGAGAAGAGTGCCCCCACAAAGGAATTCCATTTCCTATGATAATGCACAGAATCACCAGTAGGTAGAGATCAAAACACTGTTGGCAAAATTGTTGAACTTGGATACATGGCAATCGAATTTCAGAATCCATGTCAAAATGTCACATTTATGGAATGCCTACCTGTGGCCTTCAGTTAAAAATCCACTTAGGAACCAGGTTGATGACTCAGCAAGTAAAGGCACTTGCCACCAAACCTGACTACCTGAATTCGATTGCAGAGCCCACATGGTAGAAGGACAGGACTCACTCTCTCAAGTTGTCCTCTGATCTCCATCATGGTATGTGCATACACACACACACACAGTCACTCAATGACTACTTTTTCTTTCTGTTGCTGCTCCTGTTGTGTCCATTGTGGCACAGGCAGGCTTCCAGAGGAAGTGAACCTGGTAATGAAAAGAAAAGGCCAAGCAGTCAGCCCCAGTGCAGTCGGCAATTTCTGGGGCATTACTAGCTGTTTACTAGGATCATATATGCCAAGGATATATAAGCTCAGGGGCTGAGAGCATAGCTCAGGTTCAGAGTGCTTGTCCAGGTGCTCAACGCCCCACCTCAATTTCTAGCAACATGAGAAAAGGAAGGAGAAAGAGTCAAAGAAATCCTGGGTTACTTTCTACCACGCAGCCCTCAGTCACTGTACAAACCCTTCCTGGAAGAGGCTTCCTGAAGAGGCAGGAGGTACTATTGTCTCTCTTGAATTTAGTATCAGAAGTTTCCTGGTCCAAACAAGGGGAATATTCTGCTCTTTGTGTATGGCATCAACGAGGTACACGACTGTCTATTCTTAGCTTTCTAATTACCGATATCTTTTTGATGAAAGTTAATAAACTACTCAAGTCAGACAGCCCAGCTGCAGAACACAAAAATTCTGAAGTCCAGAATCTGCCTGTCCCACCAGATTGGCTAAAGTTTTCAAGCGAAGGAAAGACAAGCAACCAGTCTCTAATACCTTAAATTAGCCTGTCCCTTGATTATAGGTGTTTGGGGATGTCAGTGACTTCAGTGATGCCACTAAAGGGTTCAGTACCTCCCCGTGCCTATAAGAAGGTGTTCTTTACTTGTGCTATGAGATATAATTACAGTGATTTACAGTTCTCCAGTATAACACAGGGTTTCCCAGAACGCTGACTAACGGAACCCGTCTGGAGGCTTATTGATGGAGTACCACATTGAAAACCCAGGTTTATTGATAAGCAGCTGCGTAAGAGTAGAAAAGGCAAGAGTGGGTACTGAAAGACCCAATGGCACAGGAAACAACAGAAAGGTGGTGTGGAAAAAAAATTGTGACCAGAGATTAACTGTAAAGAAATCGGAAACTGTAAAGGCAGTCGGGAATCTATTCTAACAGAGCCTTTTCTTTCTGTTTGCAGGTTTTGATAGCTACAAATGTCTCTCAGCATTCCCCTTCCTTAGAAAGACAATATCAGAGTGCTGGCACCATTTTTTTTTAAGTTGTACTGGCAAAAGATAAACAAAGCTCAAAGTATAGAAATATATTTTATACAGAAAAGGAAAAAAGATGGAAAACACACGGAATGCAAATCCTTTGGCTCACAGTTGCAAGCTGACTAGTTACCCAAACTGAGCTCACTTCGAAGTCACCCTTTTCCCTCCACAGGCTCCATTCACCCACGGGCTGTAGCAGATACTGACCGGCTCCTAAGCTTCCCTCCTTCAGTTCAGCTGCACAACCTGTCAGCACTCTGCCAATGGACGCCATTTACTTAGGTTCTGCGGAACTTGCCAAGCGTTCCCTCTGTGGAATTCCCAGCCACAAGAAAGGAACAATTGGGGAAATTTTTTGGTTAGCATCCTTTCTTTTAAGTTTCCATGGCAAAAGGGCTTGCGTCAACGTGGAGCAGATGCGCTGAGACCAAATGCTCTCTTCCTCGCGATTACAGTTGGTTCTACCTGTGGATAGGCAAGCTAATTCCACCGCAAATGTGCATGAGAGGGTAGTACTAACGTACAATGTGTGGTCCTGGAGGCTTTGTTCCCGCATAATAGGGTGCTTCATTTCACAAGAGCTGGCACACACGGAACACCAAAGCAAACAGCCCTGTGTGTTGGGATCACAAGCTCCCCGTTCTGCTTGCAGAATGCCCCGTTTCACGGTGATGTTGACAGAAATAGTGTGGCGTTTCTTATTCAGAGTTGGAAAGTAATGATTCTTTCCCCTTAATGTGCTCAGTGACTCTGCACCCTATTGTTTTCTGCCATTTGAAAACGCCCGAGGATGTCATTATAACTACATGTATCAATATTAAACCTTTGCAAACAGTTGACTAAATGAACTGTTATTATCTTTGTTTCTGAAAATAGTGTACCTTTTTACTTCATTTGTCAGTAACTAGGTGTAGTCAATTGCACTCTGGTATTGATCCCAATATCTATACCCGTCACAGACTACCTTTCCTCAAGGTCATTGTGAGGTCGTGTTATGATCAATATGAATTGACTGTCTGCAAATAAATTTATGTGGCTCACATAATTGCAAGTAATACCTTTTTTCAAATTAAGGTGGACCATTTTATGGAGCATATGTGTTTGAAACACTGCCGGTAACATCCTCCAACTCTGCATAATGAACCAATCTTGCTAGAATTTACAGGTCCTCCCTGTATCACTGAAAGCTGTGTAAGCTCCCTGATAACCATTTCTAAATAACACCTGCAGAGTTTCGAGCTTCGGGTTTAGTGTTGATGCTAATTATGTTTTCCAAGCAATGGTGTTTTCCTGTGTAATCTCTGTGTGCATCTTTATCTCCAATTTTCAATTCTCATTTCTATCAGTGCTGTTTCAGAAAGTTCACAGTAGAGTGTATAGTCATACCAGTGAGAGGACCACATTTGGTTAAAAAAAAAAAAAAACTTTCTAGAACAGACGCATCAGCAGCGATGCAGAGCCTGAGCCATGGGCCCCCCACTTTGGGAGACACACTTGTGATCAGCCTGCTAGCCACTGGATGTCACTGACGCTTACATAAATGGAGCTTAAGGGGCATTTATCTGACTGTAAAAATCATGACTTCAGTAGAAAGCAGTTTAGCTAGAAACATTTCGCTCAGGCAATTTCTAATTTCAGAAAAATAGGCTCATAAAGCCACAAAGGCGATACCCAACTTCAAGCGTGATTAGCTTCAGTTGTTTGTTTCAGCTTTAACTGGGATATGAATAAACAGAAAGATTTGGGGGTGCATTCCATCTGACAGCAGCTGACATTCTCCTTTAAAGGGACACTAACCAATCAGGTTTGTGGCATCCTAGGATGCCTAGCAGCAAGTCTAAACCATGAAACAATAACTTGGAATCTCCTTTTAATTCTATGAATATTATTTTCTTGTTTAACAGTGTTCCACTTTTCACTATTTTCCTGGAGGAAAAAAAAAAAGATTATCTGAAGTACTAAAATGTACATTTTCCGTAAAAAATTATTTTGCTTCGGATTTTAAACAAGTAATTTTTAACAAGGAATGGACTTTGTAAAATGTAATTAACGGTGACAAGTGTCAGAAAAAGCATCACTGGGTGTGTTGTAAGTAAAATGGCTTCCACCACAGGATTCGTTCTCAAATCAGATGGTGGCAGAGAAATATAATTTTCCTTGACGGTTTTATGAATTCTCTTTCTAGGACATATGAAGAGAACCAGTCTGGAGTACCAGTAGATGGTCTACTGTGCAAACATGAACAAAACTGCAGCGGATTGGCAAGGTCTAACTAAATGAGGGTTTATCTTTTGTCTTTAATGTAGACACAAAGCAAATGTGGTATGTGAGTGGCTTGGAGAGAAGGCACAACATAAGAGCAAAGAATTATGACAAATGACATTGCACCAGACACGCCGCCGTCCCGGGCTTGAGCCATTTGAGAAGCTATTTTGAATTAATAACGCATGCCATCATGATTACATTTGCTTAGCAGAAACATTTTAAGAAATAACAGCCTGCAGACGGAAACTGAAACAATAGTCCTCTGCCCTTCCGTAGCACATAACTGTCATTTTTCTGCGGCGAGGGTTCAAAGCCCATTCTAACTAAAGCCCAGGTTCCTGTTGGTTAGTGTCTATGTATTCACGTGTGCAACAAAATCAAATTAATGATTTCCCAAGGAAGATATGACACTGAAAACACAGATGTACGGAGACTACATTCTCCAGGAGCGGCCCACGCTGTTGGATCCGAGGCTTCAGAGCTGGAAACGACAAGTCAAACTGAAAGCCAACGGACGAGTGACTGAGCCCGAGAAGGAAGCGATCGCACGCCATCCATTCCCATCTCCCCACACCGCACAAAAGGGTCGGCAGCAACAAAATGAACTCTGTGTAGTCAGAAACTTCTATCCGGGGCTAAGATGACTGGAAAGCAAACTGCCTAGCCAAGTCAGGAGCTGCGAGCTAGCGTGCTGCCATTTGTCCTTAGTTGAGGCAGCTGGAACACCTGGAATCCCACCTGTGGACCACGCAGTGCTTGGTGAAAGGCAGAAAGACGTCGCTCCCAGGGGCTCACCTCTCAATCCTAACCTGCATTTCCACCTTAAATAATTGTAGCAAGCAGCAACAGTAGGTAAGGTGGTCAATGCAATTAAATTCAGAACCTGAATGTATTGAACTTTCTGCAATTATACATGGGTCATCTCTGGACAATATGCTGGCCATCTGGTAGCATCTGTGCCAGTGCCTCTAATAGCGATCCTGCTGTGGCTCGAGGCCATGGCAGGCCGTGCTAAGCAGGTCACATGTTGTGTCTTTCAGCCATATTTAGGTCACAATTTGGGGTAGGAGAAAGCAGGAATTATCTTTTTGCACAAAGGCAATAAAAATGAATAATCCCTTGTAGGTATCTTTTGCTTTGTTAAAGAAATAAGGGTAGACCTTAGAGTTTTGTTCCATTCTTCACCCCAACCTGTACAAAAGAGAAGGGGGGATTCATTCTAAATGTTAAGCATGTGCCTGTAAGTCATCTCCCTGCACCTCAGAAAAGAGACTCTTTAAAGAATAGTAATATGCCTGTTTGTCTTTAATGAAAGCAAAATACAGAAAGAGAAATTAAAAATCTACTAATTAGTCCTTAGATAATGGACAAAATGCAGGCTAACTGGGAAGTTGGGTATATGTAGTGAAATTTGTGGCAGGAAGAGGTGATTTTTAAAATACAACTCTTTAAAAACAGGAATATTAGCAAATTACGCTTTTGTGAATGCTTGCATCTTTAGGTTGGTTGGCTCACAAACTGTGAAAGTTGATAAATAAAATGCTTATGTGTAAACAAAAATGTCTGCAGAACTGAGGAATGAGGTACTGGCTTCCAGAGTAAAATCAAGATGTGAGCACAAAATTAAAGTCTGTTTTAGACCTTCTGATATCAATATAAGCTTTCAGCTTGTAATATTTACTGATTACCTCTGGAAATAAACAGCTCCAAAATGCACATTTTAATAGTGAGAACCTTATAAATACTGCTCAAGTTGACTTGATATAGATTTTAAAATGCAGTATGGATAAGAATGGATAAGACTCGAGTCCGACATAAGCAATTCCAGTTTGACATCAATTAGTGAGTAGCTTTTACTCTTATAGACATATTTATAATGGAAAGGAGTGCATTTAGACTTTAAGGTCCTGCCAACTAATCAATTTGATGAACTAATTGATAATAAATGTTAATTGACAACTAACAGCAGTCAATTAATTGCATTTCAAATGCAGCTCCCGGAAGCTGAGTTGAACATTATTCCAACTCAATCTTCTGAAATAATAGCTCAGCAATGACTTTGCAATAGGCTATAAAGGTCAAAGTGGGCTAGCCTCTTCATGAGTAGGATACCAAGGATGCCAGAGCTTTTGCTTACGTGAGAAACAGCTCATGCCCTAATCACCTCCCCCCTCCAGTGTTGGGTGTCTTTCTAAAAGACAGAGTAGCTTCATGGAAACCCTCCCTGTACTCACTTTGGGTAACCTTATGGAAAATCACTACTGGCATCCAAGAGAACAGCTGATTCTCCTACTTATGCATTATATAGCTTTTCTAGAGCCACTTAACTAAAAGGCAACCTCAATTTTTAGAGTGATTCTATTTGATTACAAAATTTTTGCATTCAAGAAGTGTTTTTTTTTTTCTACGAAGCTGTAGCAAGAAGGTGGTGCCTCTTTTCCTGTGTTCCTATAGTTAGAATCAAATAATGTGTGTGATGTCTAGTCAGTGAATGGTGTAATACTGAGTCCTAAAATTGTTGGAGATTCAAATATTGCTGGATTTAAACAGTTTTGATACGTACAAAACACTACAACTTAATTCAAAAACCATGCCTGCAATCTTCAAATGAAACTTACCTGAATTCTCATCATTCAAAGGTGCTTGAACTTGCTGTCCATTTGACTTCAATTTTTTTCACTCCCTGACTTTTTCATCACTTCTGCTCCAATCCAACTCTTCTGATGGTCCATTGTGGCCATGCCCCCAAATCCAACACAACCCCCCTCTTCACTCTCTATTCTTTTGTATGGCTTCATTTTTCCTTACAATGCATATCACCCCTGCCATGACATCTTCCTCGTTTCTTTATCAAAGAGCTCATTGGGTTAAGTATAATTTCAATGAGGATGACAACATTCACTGTGAATCTTCAGTCCCTAAGCCATACTTACAGGAAGTACTTGGTAGTGAAATAAACCAGTCTGGAAATCATTCCTCCATGTGAATTTATATGACCTGTTCAAACTTCTATTTCAAAGGAAATACACACCCCCTGGTATTCACAGGTGCCACATTCCAAAATGCAACCAACCAAGGATCAAACATACTTAGGGAGAACTGAAGAGATGGGTAGGCAGTTAAGAAGACCCAAGTTCCATTGCTAGCACCCATGTCAAAAATAGCTCACAACCCCCATAACTCCAGGCTAATAGCCCTCTTTTGCACCTGCTCAGGTAACTCCATGTACACATAAATACATACATGTTATTCAGAACAAAAATAAATCTTGAAAAACAGTTAGGAAACAACCACAGCATCTTTACCAAACATGCACAAAGTTTTCTTTCTTGACATTCTCTAACTATTTTATAACAAATATTCATATACTCTTTATATTATTCTAGGATGTTAAATACACCAGAGTTGATATGTGCTGTAGGGGAGAATATGCCAACAATACATGTTACATAAGGAATTTCACATCCAGGGCTTTAGTGTCCACAGAAGGTTCTAGGATATAAAGAATGACCGTGTCTAGCATGGGCTCTATAGTGGGATGAAAAGTAAATTATCATGAGATCTGGAGAACCCAAGTCCAGCCTTTGCTGTTTGTGCCTTGTCACATTGGAAAACAAACAAACAAACAAACAAAACAAAACAAAAACCACCCCATCTCTCTAGGACCTGGTTCTCATAACAGAAATAAAGATCTTGACAGCATGGTCTCCTCACTAGAGGGTCTTCATGATTTTGTTATTAATTTTTCCTATTTGAAAGAAAACAATTCTCCATTGTTCTCTTCTGGACATGGTCTCCCTTGGAAAAAAAAAGTAATAATACAATAGAATCATGTGTGTTTCATCAAGACTGTTACCTCAGAAGTCTTTATGGAGTTAGTAAATGTCACCATAAAGTTAAATAAATGGCAGCTGAGGGAGAAATGGGTAAGGAATACAGGGAGAGGCCAGAGACTTTAAATGAAATTTCAAGTGAGATGTGAGATTCGAAGAGACAGCTGGAGCAAAGAAGCCTCTGACAGGAATAAAAGGAGTTTGGGGGTCAAAGGAATAAAGGGAGAGAACATAAAGGTAAAACGGGGAAGGGAGAGTGAGGAACTTTTCAAATTTTTGGATTCCAAGCAATACCATGTAATTGAGTGGTTTAATTTTAAGAAAAGGGAAGCAACCATAAGTCTGAAAGAGACACAAAATAAACGCCTGTGGGAGTGTGGGTGGGTGAGCTGTGGAGGTGCTGAGATTGTTGTGAGAAACAGTGCCACACTTTCAGGCCGCTTACAATTTCCCAGGCCCATCCAAGAAGTGAACGGAACTCAGAACAAAGACAGGGGCTCTGGTGATGTGAGTTTTTACTTCACTGTTGCTCTCTCTTGGATCAGCTCCAAATCAAACTCCCCAAGTCCCTAATATTCTGACCAGGAAAGACATGGTGACTTTCAAACACAACTACAAGGGGGAACACTCACTTTTTCCCCCCAAATAAATATGAACTAAAAGTTTCTACCTGCTTTGGAAGGCATTTTTGTTGGCCTCTTCCCTATCTTTCATTAGTTACCCTGCTTTGGTCTGTGTTTATGTTTTTCAGGGGAAGCAGGGGGTGAAAGCATATGAGAAGCCAGCCTCATGACCTGAAGTCACTCTTCTATTTTCCTGCTGAATGCTAAGATGATATGCAGATACCCTGGGGTAAGTGGGAAAATCCTATTCCACATGGGAGAGAGCCATAAACTCATAGAATGTCATTGTCACGGGCGAGTTCAGATATTATTTCAATAAACCCCTTTGAGCAACATAATCTATGAGTTTATTAAAAGACCCTGAGGTTTATTTGATGGACTATAAATAATCTATATGCTCTTTCAAACAAAACATTCAGATGACAGAGCAAAGGCATTCAGTTTTCCCTCAACTTCCATTAGGGGTGGATGTGTTTGCTGCCAGCGCAGCCTCCTGATGTGTGTGCTGGGGTTGGATGGGATCCTAATGAGGCTCTGTGACAACAAGCACATCTGGATTTCCACAGCCTCTGAGTGGCAGGTGAGCAACGGGCAAAGCTGTTTCTTCCCACCTTGTCATGTTTTCATTTGTCCTCCTTACTGTTCCTCTAAGGAGCATTATTCACTTCCCGAATACCCCTTGAGATGAAAAACTTGGGCTCAGACCACACCCCCTCAATTCTCTTTCTTTCCCTCTGTCATACTCTTTCTGTCTTACTTTATTTCCCCAGTCCCACTTTCTTGAAATCCTAGAAACTTGAATGATGATCAATAGAATTTATGGTTTCTAATTTATTGTTTCGTATGAACTCAAGACGAACTTTCATCCTCCCTGAGTATAATTTGCTTCTTCTAAGACACATTACAGGTACCTTCCAAATCTCAGAACTCATTCAAAAGCCAGTCTAGAGTCAAAGAGGATACTCTCTCAAAATTGTTCCCTGGTGGACTGAGCCTTTTACAAACAGGATGGGACTTCTTGTATTCACAATTCCCATGTAGCCTAAGCCTGTGATTCTTGTTAGCACAGATTGTAACTGAATGAGTGATGGGGGGAGGGGCAACTGTAAGGTCAGAATAGAAATATGGTCCTAAATACATGAGGCTAGCACCTGCATTTAAAAGGTAAATGCAGGGCATGAAGATAATTATAAAGATAAAAAAAAAAATCTGAGACCAAAAACCAGGAAGCCTTTGGAGAAGAGTGAAGAATGGTAAGAACTGAGCCTAAGTCAGTCATGTGAGGAAAGGATTTGACTCATCAGACAAGACTCTTGAAGGAAATAGGCAGAGTCTTACTTAATAGGCGAACTCCAACACAAGGTCATTATGAAAATATCAACTTTGAACATTAAAAAAAAAAGTACACAACAAAAAGAAGGCTTAGGCCACGTTTCTCACAAAGTAGTTTGTCTTCTTCTATTGATGAGGATCCATCTAGCTCCCTCCCTCCTAAGGCATCCTAATCCATTTGTGGTAAATGGGGCTAATTTTAAAATAACTCTCACCCCTAACATCGACCCAAGACTTCTCAGGATAGGTAGGATATTATGAAGGAGAGAATTCAATCTCCTCATCGGTAAATAAATGAATCTGCAAGCACCAGGCTCATGTCCAACTGCAGAAGTGCTCCACTGAGCTCTGGAAGTTTTTCTGTCAGGTTGGTTGGGATTTTTACTGGGGGGAGGGGAAAGGGTTGTGCTTTTTTTTTTTTAATTTTTGACATTTTAAAAAATATTTTTTTTAATTCTCTCATATATTCCATCCCGGCCACAGTTTCCCTCCCTCCTCTCCTCCCAATCCCCATTTCTCTTTAGAAAGGACAGGTCTTCCAGGGATATTACCCAAACACAGTAGATATGTCAAGTCACAGTAAGTGTAGGTAACTTCCTCTCAAACTGAGGCTGGATGAGGCAACGCAGTAGGAGGAAAGGGTCCCAAAGGCAGGAGGCAGAGTCAGAGACAGCATCTGTTTCCACTGTTAGGATTCCCACAAGAAGATCAAACAACACAACCATAACATATAGGCAGAGTACCTAGGACAGACCCATACAGGTCCCATGATTTTTGGCTCAGTCTCTGTAAACCCCTATGAGCCCAGTTGAGCTGATTCTGTGGGTTTTCTTGTGGTATCCTTGACTCCTATGGCTCTTACGGTCCTTCCTCCCCTCTTCTGCAAGAAGCGCTGCAGTTTTACAGTGCTGTCTCAATTACAAAGTAATTTCAAAATGATAAGAAGAAACATAATTTAATGCAGACAAGATTTTTTTATAATTGATTAGAAAGTACACAAAAAATAATGAATGTGAACAAGAATTTTAAAAACTCTTGAATGTGTTACTAAGGTGATAATTTTGTTGTTTCTGTTGCTTTTCTTTTTTGCTTGATATTGCTGACAACTAAGTGCAGGGCCTAAAGCAGACAAAGCAGACATTTTTTTTTTTTAACTGCTGAACCATGACCCACATCATCACCTGGTTTATTATTATTTCTTACTTTGGAGGCCATAGACTGAAGTAAATGAACATTTGAAAACATTTCCCATTGGTGCTAGGGAGAAAAATAAAGCGGTAAGTTTTAAAATGAGCTTTATGGTGCTAAAGATGGTACCGTGAGCCTTCTAATTTTAGGCAGATGCTCCACCACTCCTCCACATGCCCAGCTCTAAGAAGTAGGTTCCTCTGTGGAGGGTTTGGAAGGAACTGGTCAGATTCTTCCTTTCTCAAGCTTTAATGGGAAGCCCTTCAGTTTCCAGATTCAGACATAAATATACCAACGTTCATGTTTTCAAGTTTTATTTTATTATTTTATGGTCTTTTTTTTTTTTTTTTTGGTTTTGTTGTTGTTTGTTTGTTTTTTGTCTGCCTGTGGGAGAACCATGTACATGCAGTGCAAGCACAGGCCTGTAGGGGGCATCAGATCCCCCGGAACTGATGGAGGTAACAGACAGTTAATGTGAGCTTGCACGTGGGTGCTGGGAGTCAAACCTGGGTCCTCTGGAAGAGCAGCCCATACTCTTAAGCACTGAGCCGGATGCCCAGCCCCAGAGTTCAGATTTTTATCCAGAGGGTTTAGAGTAGTGTTTTGTTTTGTTTTTAACATATTTTGTTACCACAGGTCTAGAAATTGCAAATAATGGTATGATTCTGTGGAGAGATAAATCAGAATGATCAATTAATTGAGTCTTCCCTCATGCATTATATCCTGACTACAATTTCCCCTACTTCCTCTCCTCCCAGTCCCTCCCACCTCCCCTCTGTGACTATGTACTGGGTAGAGAAAGGAACGTTACAGGATCTGAATGAATTCCCTGTGAAGGATCCAGCACACACAGAGATACAGCCACGTCAATATCACTAAGAACAAGTTTAAATCTCATCCCCCGCCCCCCAACTCCTCACCCCGGTACTGGCTGGCTTTGTCTCAACTTGATTAGAAGCTAGAATCATCAGAGAGAAAGAAGCCTCAGTTGAAAAAAAAATGGCTCCATGAGACTCAGCCAGAAAACATTTTCTCAATCAGTGTTCACTAGGGAGGGAGGGCCTAGGCCATGGTGGGTGGTGCCATCCCTGGGCTGGTGTTCTACAAGAAACCAGGCTGAACATAGTTGAGCAAATATCCTTCTTGTATGGTGGAACACACATGGTATATACTCACTTATAAGCGGACATTAGGACAACCATACTAAAATCCACAGACCTAAAGAAGCTAAACAACAAGGAGGACACTAGAGAGGACGCTTCATTCTCATTCAGAGGGGCAAATAAAATAGACACCGGAAGCTGTTGAAGAGAGGTAATAGGACAGGGAGCCTACCATAGATGTCCTCTGAAAGACTCCACCCAATAGGGGGTTGAATCAGATGGTGAACCTCATAACCAAACTTTGGGCAGAGGGCAGGGAATCTTATGGTATATTTGGGAGATAGAAGGAGCTGGAGGGCACAGGAGCTTCATAAGGAGACCAACAATGTCAACAAATATGGGCCCAGGAAGGCCTGCAGGGACTGATGCACCAACCAAGAACCAGGCATAGAGAGGACCTAGACCCCCTGCTCAGAAGTAGCTGATAGGCAGCTCAGTCTTCATATGGGTTCACTAGTAACAGCAGCGTTGTCTCTGACATGATCTCTGTTGCCTGCTCTTTCATCATCTCCCCCTGGTGGGGAGGCCTTGACTGACCACAGAGGAAGAGGATGCAGGCATTCCTGATGAGACTTGATAGGCTAGGGTCAGATGGCAGGGAAGGAGGGCTCCCTCTTTCTGTGGACTAGGAGAGGTGGATATAGGGGGAAGAGAGAGGGAGGGTGGGGCTGGGAGGAGACAAGGGACAGGATATAAAGCAAATAAATTATATAAAAAATTATATATAAAAAATAATTACATTTAAAGAAAGAGAGAGAAAAGAAAACAAGCTGAGCAAGCCAGTAAGCAGCACTCCTCCATAGTCTCTGTATAAGCTCCTGTATCCAGGTTCCTGCCCTGCTTGAGTTCCTGTCCTGGCTTTCTTTGGTGATGAACAGCAATGTACTTCCACACAAGCTAAATGAATGCTTCCCTCCCCAACTTACTTTTTTGTCCTAGTGTTTTCATTGCAGCAATAAAAACACTGACTGAGACATCCCCAAAATCTAAGATACCAAGAATCTGGAAACCTTTTCATTGCTATTAAAAATTATTCCACTGCCCCTGTCCCTTATGAGAAAAGCATAAAACAGGGCTCTGTTAAGGGATGATTAACAAAACACTTAACTGGTATTCTCAAACTGTTGAGAATATAAAAAGAAAAAAAAAGTTGGAAAAATTGCAACATCCAAGAAGACCCTACATGAGGAGATCATGACTAAATTTAATGTGGTATCTTAGATGAGAGCCACCGAAAACAGTATTGGAGAAATGCCAAGGCAATCTAGGTACGCCATGATCTTCAGTTAGTTGTGTATTAATATTGTTTATGTAATGACACTGTGACATCAATGTTGTTGACTGGCACGTGTATTAGTATGCTAGTGTCAAATGGTAATGGGAGAAATTGGGTATGGGGATTTTTCTATACTAGTCTTCTTAATTTTTGTGTATTTTCAACTGTTCAGAAAAAGAAAGTTTACTTTGAAAAATTCATTGTGAATTAAACTTTATAAAGTAATCCATCTTTTATAGAAACCTTTTAAACAAATTAAAAAATATGTTAGCTTTCTAAAACAATACTTACAAGAGCAATCTCATTGTCTAAATCTGGAGTACGTTTTAAACATTGGTTTCTATCCCTGTGAGTGGATTAGTCCTCCTTCCTTTTTGACAGTCTGAAGCAGGTCCCTACTTTGAACAAATTCTCCGCTATTGAGAAACTTGAGGCAACAGAGGGTAACTGAACCATAGAGAGCTTGCACTTACCTCAATATGGCTAGGACCCAAAGGTAACTGTCATATACTATACACAAGTTTTAAGCATTCAAGTAATTATGACTAACTCGTCATGATCTGTTAACTGCCCACTTGCTGCTGCTTGGAACAAATATAAGAAGTACTAAAAATATTAAAAGACCAGTAGGTAAGAAGTTAGGCCTTTGACAATGAAAGGATGAAGCCACATGATCCAACAATACATTCTTCTTTGGTGTTTCTATTGTTGAAGCTTTCATTTGGGAGAGTTAGTTAGTTAGTTAGTTAGTTAGTCAGTCAGTCAGTCAGTTAGTTTTTGGCCTGTGGTTTGTCTTTCCATTACTTACAATCAAGCCTATGTTAGGCAAACACTACACCCCTGAGTTGCATCCCTTAGACCTGCACGACTGTTTAAATCCCCCTGGTTCCATCAAGCAAGTAGGAAGACTCACACATATTAATCTCATCATGCATACACAACTATTTTCTGTCCCTCTGCATTCCATTGACTGGCCTCTAGACTCTATAACAAAAATCAACAAGGCCCAGGAAAATAGAAGCAAGTGACAAAGAGCCAGAGCAAACTAACAGGTTGTTTGGGAAGGTGAGTGTGCACTTACTTTCTAAAGACAAGCCAGTTTTCAAATGCTTCCTCTCCTAAACCCTTGAGACAGCAGCATGAAGACTCCACACAATCAGCTGGAACCCCTCTCAGGCAATATGTTATTAGGGGAGAAAAAAAAGTGGTTTCAGGGCACCAGCAGCAAGCCCCGGCTGGCTCAGCTGCCAGTCATCAATGACGGAGCATCCCCCTTTTGGCAGTTGGCCAGAGGAGGGTGCTCTGTTGTTAGAAGACCGTCCAGGAAAGGGGGGGGAGAGAAATGGGCAACCTCTTTCCTTCCCATCTCCCTTCAGACCTGCAAGGGGAGCCCTTGTGGTGCTTCTTCTTTTGTGTCTCACCCTGTCACTCTCTAGTCTTTGAACAATAGAGACAACAATGGTCTTGTCTGGATGATTTCACAGGCTATTATTCAGACACTCAACTTTTAACATTTCAATTTTGTCATTCTGTTTTCACACAAAAGGTGCACTTCTACAGTATAATGTTCCCAGAATTGTGTCAATGAGCAGTAATAGCTTTCAACATTAAGTTGATCATTAACAACTACATTATCTGAGCATAATCAGTAGCTCAGCCTTTGTGTGATTATGGCATTACTGAATCTGAAACTAATGGGAGGATGCACTCATAACAACATACAAAAATATTTATATAGTAATAAAAGGTAGTGAGAAGCAAACAGTCTGAAACATTAAAAGTGAATAAAAAAATGCTTGGATTTTCTTTCTAACAGATGGGCTTCTGCAAGAGAAATAGGTAAATGATATTGCTACTGCAGCATACCTTTATTATTACAGGTTGTATACTGTCCTTAAACATTCTAGACAGAAGTGACTTCAGCATCATTTTTTTAAAAGCATACTCAAATGAATCTTAATATATATATTTTTTTACATTTATTTAGTTAAGGTAAGTTAGTTTGAAAGAAAATGGCCCCCATAGACCCACAGGGAGTTGCATTATTAGGAGATGTGTTCTTGCGGGAGTAGGTGTGGCTTTGCTGAAGGAAGTGTGTCACTGGGGGTGGGCTTTGAAGTCTCCGCTGTTCAGATCAGGCCAGTGGTTCATGGTCTCTTCCTGCTGCCTGTAGCTCCAGATATGGAACTCTCAGCTGCTTCTCCGACATCATGTCTGCCCGTATGCCGCAGTGCTTCCCACCATGACCATAGTAGACTAAACCTCTGAAGCTGTAACCCAGCCCCAATTACATGCTTCCTTTATAAGAGTTACCATGGTCATAGTGTCTCTTCCAAGCCATAGAAACCCTAACTAAGACAAAAGGGATATGCTCATACCACCTGGTGTGCTTGTAGAAGTCAGAGGACAACTCACAGAAATCGATTCCAGATTTAAAAAAAACAAAAAAAAAAAAAAACTCAGGCTATAATAATTGGTGAGAAGCACCTTTACCGGCTTCACCATATTTTCAGACCCCAAAGTATATATATATATATTTTACTTCACTCAAACATAGGAAAGGAATTCTGTGTCTTGAATACTATACATCTACTGAATTATAAATCTTTTGGCAAAAATTTTTTGACCAGTATGTATAATGTTTCAAACCTGTTCTCACCACTTTCACTTCTTTCATAAGGAATTATTCAGGAAAGGATTGTCTCTATTTAGCAATAATTTAATGGTTGTGACCATACAGCATGCACAATGGGTTCAAGGACATAGTCACAATAACGACACTGAGCAAAGATGTGTAGGCAAAAGTCCCAGCCTTAATGGATTAACTCTTAGATGAGAAGGGGTCTAGTTATGAGGGAAAAACCACACTGTCAAAGAACCAAATCAATGCTTAGGTAAACACCGAAGAGGAAATACAAATATGCAGTTCCTAATCTTCAATAAAATGGTCATTTTTTTTCATAAATCGATCCTTTATACAATTTTGAGCTCAGAAATAACTCATAATATCATAACAGTGCTAACTCTACTGTTAATTATCACATTGGGTACACGAGGCCATTTCAAATGTTCAGAGACAGAAAGATGGTTAAGTCACTGAGAGCTACATTTTTATTCTCAATTAAAGATAAAGCTATTTCTTGTGATATTTGCCAAAATAGTAATAACAATTTTAAATCGTATATTAATTAAAAAATTGGTTATGATTACATATTGACTAGAGAAATTATCTATTTCTGTGTGTGCACGTGTTCTATAAACCACTACTTATAGAACCCACAGTGGGTTCTGTAGGAAGAAAACCCGTCAGACAAGGTAAGTGATTTGTTAAGTAGTTTCTTCTTCCTGCTCTTCCTCTTCCTCTCTCCTCATCTCTTCTTTCACTTCTAGTTCCCCTACCCCTCTTCTTCTCTCCTCAGTTTTTCTTCAAAGTTGTACATTGCTTTTACAGTTCATTTTTGTTAAATTTTGAAGTTAACATTGATTTGAAAATACAGCAACTTTCTGTTTAAATGCTATTTGAGTGATATATCCTGGACCCAAATCTTCCTGTCTCTGGCTCCATCCATGATTGTAAAATACTGCCATTCCCATGGTTATCTCACCACGCCTAGAGATTGCTCTCTGACACATCTGTTCTTAGAATGGCTATGATAAAACAATGTACCAGAACTTAATGCTTGTGGCTTATATGTTATATCAGTTTTAACACTGCTTTTTGTCACAAAACACTCTTCTAAAATTTCCCAGCTCAAAACCACTTCAACTCTATAATTTCTTATAGTTTTCTATCCTGCCTGTGTATATTTGAAAGTACTGACATACAGAAATATTTTCCAAAATTGGATTACTAAAATACGCTTAGGTTTCATTATCTTCACTATCTTCACAGAAAAACCAGAGGTGTATAGGAGAAATGTGAACGACAGGGTGCAGAGGTTGTGGTGTTATTTTACACTTTTTGAAGTTATAAGATTCCTTTAGAGTGTTTTATATCTTTCTGATTTTCAATTGTTGTTTCTTTTTTCCCTCCTATTGAAAATAGATTATTTTCTCATACAATTATATTCTGATTACACTTTTTCCTCCCTCTATTTCTCCCAGTTTCTCCTCACTTCCCTTCTGGATCCATTCTTTTTCTGTCTCTCATTAGAAGAAAACAGACTTCTTCAAGACAACAGCAAAACATAATTAATAAAATAATAAGATAAAACAAAAGCCATCACATTGAAGTTGGACAATGCAAACCAATGATACAGAAAACAAACCGCAAAAGAAGGCACAAGAATCAGAGACCCACTCATTTATACATTCAGGAGTCCCATTGTGTGTGTGTGTGTGTGCGCGCGCACGCGCACAGGACCTCTCTCTTTCTCTTTCTCTGTGTGTGTGTGTGTAATGTCTGGCTGTGGGTCATTTTATTGCTACTTTTTTTTTTTTTTTTTTTTCAGAAGAGTAGCATTTGGTTTTGCCCTAGGTCTCTGGGTTTTCTACCTTCTGGATCTTGGTCATGAATCAAATCAATCATTGGTTGGTTATTCGCACATGCTCTGTGCCACCATTGCCCTAGCATATTTCTCAGGCAGGACAGATTGTTTGTATATCAAAAGGTTTGTGGCTAGCTTGATGTTTACATTTCTTTTTGAAAGCATGCAAAGTGCCTTTCTCTACCAAAGACACTAGCACATAGGGCTAAAGGCTCGATGTAAGCACCAGCTTGGTTCTCTACATTCAGTGAGTTGTACAGGTGTTGTCTTCAGCAGTGGGGCCCTGCTATCAGTTTATGAAGAACACCCTATCTTCTTGGCAACCACCTTGGTTGTTTGTGGATGTCTGTGGGACTCCTTTGGTCAATAACCCAACTGGATGTAACCCAGTCTCGGTACTGGAAGCTTTGTTTGGTGACAAGGGATGGTCAGTTGGGACTCTGTCTACCAATTGTTTGGAGACTTCATTAGGATTGCCTTCATATATTTTAAAAAGCTTCTTTAAAATTCTCAGAAAAAAAAACTAGGTTTATTCTTGTCTTGAAGGAGTAAGTGTGCTGAGAAGATGCAAGAACAAATGAATCAAGAATCGGTGGGTAGCCATCCTACCAGAATACCAGCCACTGAACATCAAATGTTCGTGTCTTATTTGAAGAGACAATACCAGTTTATACTTGTTCTTTGGTGGAAGAGAACAAGTCTCCATTAAAACCTTGATGTATTCCTCAAAAACCTTTTGATTTCTTACTTCTATAATTGACATTTCTGTCATATGAAACTAAAAATGACCATCTACATTCTCTCAGGAGTGTATGTTTGCATGAAGACTGCACTTTTTGAGCCCAGAATCCTGCTTCTACCATATCATACTTCCTGGCACATGAGGAATGTCCTACTTCTATTCTAAGAAGTCAACTCATGGGAAAGCTGGTCGTGACTAGGGATATCAAGACCTTTCTTGCATAATGTTTTTGAACTATGAGTCAGAAGCTCCTGTTGAAGTTTCTTTTCAAAGCAGACATAGATGAAAACTCCCAGCTCTTCCCCTAAATGGCCTCTTTATTACTTTTGTGTTACTCTTTTGTTAGGGTCCCTAAATTACTGAAAGAAGACCCCAGACTCAAATATTGTATAAAAACAGTGTTTATTCTGCAGAAACAGCCAGCATGTAGGGGTCTACTATTTGGGCAAAATGATGATCCACAGGGGAGCTCACAGACTCCTTTTAAAGCCAGTTAAGGGATTTTCAGTCAGGGTCATCTGACCTTTGTTAGGATTGGTTAGGTTCACGGTAAGGAGTACTTGTGCATTTCTGATTGGTTCCGACCTTGGGGACTTTCCAAGTTGGTTACTTCAAATTGATTTAACCCCAAGTCAGATGTTGACTGCCCATCTCCTGTGGTTTTTCCAAGAACTCATCAAGCAGGAAAAGGGGGAAGGGTGGCAAAAACTTTGGCCCAGTTTTGGACCTCATCTCAAAATGGAGTCAGTCAGGTCCTCTCACTTTGACTAATCACTATAAAATGTAGCAGTCCCCAAACACAAATGTTTTATACCACATAGTTCAAGTAGGACAAAAGTCAGGGACAACCTATCTGGTGAGTCAAGCTTGGGGTCATCTGTGAGGTTGCCATCACCTGAGGCTAAACCACAGCTGGATGACACACTTCAGATGTGCTTAATCACATAGATGACAAGTTGGTGCTTGGTGTTTATGAGGTCTTAATTTCTTTTCCCCTGGGCCTTCCAGGAGATTCTCGATATAGGAACTAGCTTTATCCAAAGAAAGAAACCTCAGAAAAAGAAGGAAAAAGCCACAATGACTCATGCTCCAGCAGAGCACGTCACAGACTGGTCATCCACATGCAATGAGAAGGAGCTCTCTACGAAAGCAAATTAACAGATATGAAAGTCATCCAAGGCCATTCTCCTTATTGTGTCATTCCTTGTAACTCCCGTTTTCATGAATTAAAATTTGTTCTTTGGCCAACTTGAATCTGAACTGGCCCATAGCTGCTTTGACGAGGTGAATCCAGAAGTTGTACTGTGTCTGTTTAGACTTAAAAGTCCAAGACAACTAGTAGTTTGAATTTAGAGTTTTCTAGAGTCCTAAACCTCTGCATAAAATATTTATGCTTCTCTGTTGATGAGAATGGCGACATGAAGATGGGTCAGTATGTCAGGAATATGTATAAATTAGGCCGTGTAGAGCTTTTTCTCATTGCATAGAGCTGACTAGTCTAGATTGCTATGCTAAAGCATGAGTCATTGTGGCTTTTCCCTTCTTCTGAGACTGTTCTCTGGGTACAGCTAGTCCCCATATTGAGGCCACCAAGCAAGCCTAGTTATGACTATCAGACATAATATGTTGTTGTCTTCCCCCACCACATTTTGAAATGTGATATTATAAAAAAAAAAAAAGTAGAATAAAAGTTAAGCAAATTTTGTTATTTCCTCTTGGTAAGTGTCTGAGTTTCTTCTCCTCTTGCTGTGATAAAGCACCCTGAGAAAAGGAACTCAAGAGAGAAAAGATTCACTTCAGCTCACAGTTCAAGAACATTGTCCATCATTGAAGAGAAGTCAAAGTAGCAAAAGCTTAAAACAGCTGGTTAGATTACGTCCACGAACAAGAAACAGAGTGGTGAATGCTAATGCTCATCTCACTTTCTGTCATTGTACAAAAACCTCTTTGTACAATGTCTTAGTCACTGTTCTATTGCTGCAAAGAGACACCATAATCAAGATAACTCTTCTTTGAAAAGCACTTAATTGGGTACTTTTTTACAATTTCCATTATCATCATGTCAGTGAGCCTGATGGCAGGCATGTGTGGAGCAGTAGCTAAGAGCTACATCCTACTCCATAGGCAGAGAAAGAGCGAGCCTAGGGTTGGCTTAGGCTTTGAAAACCTCAAAGCCTAGCCCTAGTGACACACTTCTTACAAGGCCACATCTCTCAATCCTTCTAATCCTTTCAAATAGTGCCATTACCTGGTGGTGACTACACATTCAAATATATAAGCCTATGGAGCCACTCTTATTCAAACGACTACATGCAATCCAAAGCCTAAACCCAAGGTATGGTGCCACTCATTTTTAGGATTAGTCTTTCCACCTCAAGTAACCTGATCAACATAACCCCTCATAAGCATGACCAGAGGCTAAGTAATCCTTCACAGGAATGCCTGGAGGATTGTCTCCTAGGTGATTCCATATATCAGTAAGTTGACAATTAACACTATCACAGCACCTCATGTACAACTCCTACATTATAATGTAAAACCTATCAGTATGGGACTATATCGGAGACATTGCAAAAATACCTCAGTGACCTCCTGTTTTTTCTTCTTTAAACTACTTTTACCACAAACTTCCTTTACCAAATGGTAGTCAGAATGATCATTATTAAAACAAAACATATATCAAACTTTACCCTGATTCTCAGGATAGGCTGGCTTTTAGCTGTAGTGTACATTTTTATTGGAATATATATATGTATATATATATATATATTGGAATATATATACGTGTGTACATATATATATATATATATATATATATATCTCACTTGAATCATTCTCGTTGAATTTTTTAAAGAAGTACTTCAACTAATTACAAGCTTCATAATAGCTCTTCTCTGTATTTCTTCTTTCCTAAATCTTAAAGCACACAACCCTCCTATTTAATTCTCAACATTGTTTGATTTTTATTACTGTTCCTTCAGTAGCGTAAAGCATAAATAATACCTGCTCCTGACACTTCCATACATATACTATTGTCCTTGGTTCATATTCATCCCACACATCCTCCCTTTACTCCTTTTCTTTCTACTTTGGTATCATTGATGAATACATTGATAGGTAGGTAGATAGGTAGATAGATAGATACATAGATGATAGACAGATAGACAATCAATAGCCTTACATGCACAGAACATGTAAATCTGTTTCTATGATTCTGCACATGAAAGCAACATGTGGTATTTGCCATTTTTATTTCCTTTAGCACAATAATATCCAATTCCATCCACTTCCTTTAAATTTTATTCTTTTTTATTTTATTCTTTATGGCAGAATAAAGCTCAGTTTTTGGTGTGTGTGTGTATAAGTATGTATGTGAATGTGATATATATCATGAATAGGTATATATACCATACTTTCTTTTTTAATTTTAAAAATTTTTTAAATTATAATATAAAAACATCATTTCTTCCTTCCCCTTTGTTCTCAATAGCATTCCATATACCCCTCTTCCCTGTTCTCTACTTTTCTTTTCCTTAATTGTTGGTGTGTATACATGTGTGTGTGTTTTTCTAACTATATAAATATAATTTGTTCACCCTTCATAATGTTAATTGTATGTTTGCTTTCAGGGTCAACCACTCAGCATTAGATAGCCAACTGGTATGTTCTTCCCTGGGAAAGATTACTTTTCCAACTCTCAGCATTTTTAATTGCCTGTAGTTCTTTGTCTAGGATTGAGCTCATGCATCAAATTTTCTTAATCCACCATCTGGTAGTACCTAGTATCAATATGTATTCAATAAACATTTGGTGAAGAACAACTTCCCAAAATGACCTTTGCACTTCAGACAAATTTGTAATAAAATTTATAAAAAGAAATAATTCTTTCATCTCTTTCCTTGATTCTCATTTTATATTCTCAATTTAATACATAATTTCATTAACAAAACAAAGTTTTCTATTTTCTGTCACATATGTATTTTTACCAACGTATTTAAGCCACAAATAAAATATTCTCCAACTCTTTCCTTCAGAAACCTTGTAAAGTATAAATATTGTCACTCATACAATTACACCAATCACTACCAAAAATTTTTCTACTCTAAGGAAAATAAAAAAACAGATAAGACAAGCTGTTAGGTCAAGCATATGCTAATAAAGAACAGAAGTAGTTTCATGCAAGTATGTTTTTCTATAAGGGAGTCCAAAGGCCTAAGTATTCAGGCACAAAAATTTTGACCATATGTACACTTGTGTAAAACAGATTAACTGCTCTCCCGTAAACACAAGAATCAAATTATAATAACCATTAATAATTTGAAATTATTTTATGAATTCACACACCTTAAGTACTAATGATCATTCAGCTCATCACACTGGATGTATGATAGGAGCACCAATTTCATTTGACAGTGTCAACAGGAAATAAATGCTATAAATGCCTATATTCAAAAACATTTTAGAGTAATTACTTTTTTTAACAGCAGTTTCAACGTTCTTCTTCCCTTTTCTCTTACATATGCCTCTACATCTGTGTTTGGAATCCAATTTTTACATTTAATTACAAGTAGAGGAATTTGCCTGCTTAACATGGGTGCAGACCTAAATTATTTTACATTTACACAGATTCTTGGAAGTTTCTAGACAGAAGTCCTCTAAAGTTATGTAACTCCATGGTCTCCAAAGTTTAAAGTGTGTTCCACAGTCACCCACATAGCTTATTACAACAGATTACCAGATTTTCCTCTCACAGTTCTGATTCAGTATGACCAGGTGAGCCCCAGATTTTACCTCCTAATGAGTTTCTTGATCACACTAATGTGTCTGGTTCAGATTTTATGCTTCTGAGTTCAACCACCCAGCAGCCTCACATGAGCTTCAGTATCACAGATTGAAAAGTAACAATGGTTACAGAAGATGGCTGGTTCGGGTTCCATATCCTCCATTTCTACAGTCCCCAAAAGGATCACCCTCATAGGTTTCAGAAAGTTTCCACTGTATTAGGTTTCCATATTGCCCTCCAGATGTCCCCAAATTCTACCCAGTTCCAGTTGTCCCTCTTGGTTCTTTTGTCCCAGCTGATTCTTTCTGTTCCCATCTCCATCTATCCCCACCTGTCCACCCTTGGAATCTATTTTATTTCCCCTTCCCAGGAAGATACATATGTTCCCCACCTAGAGCCATCCTTGTTAGTTAGACGCACCGGGTCTGTGAAATGCCGTGTTGTTACCCTTTACTTAGCAGCTAATGTACACTTACAAGTACGTACATATCAGGCTTTTCTTTCTCGGTCTGGGTTGCCTTTCTCAGGATGATTTTTTTTTTCTAGTTCTACCCATTTGCCTGCAAATTTCATGATGTCATTTTTTTTTTCTAATAGCTGAGTAAATACTCCATTGTAAATGGACCATATCTTCTCCATCCATTCTTTGGTTGAGGGACCTGTAGGTTGTTTCTCATTTTTAGCTATTATGAATAAAGCTGAGATGAACACAGTTGAGCAAGTGTCCTGTGGTAGGATGAAGCATCCTTTGGGTATATGCACAAGAGTGGTATATCTGGGTCTTAAGGTATATCAATTTCCAATTTTCTGAGGAAGCCTTACATTGATTTTCAAAGTAGCTATTATGAGTTTGCACTTCCACCAGCAATAGAAAAGTGTTCCCTTTGTTCCACATTCTCACCAGCATGAGCTGTCACTTGTGTTATTGATCTTAACCGTTCTGACAGGTGTTAGATAGAATCTCAAAATAGTTTTGATTTGCATTTCCCTGGTGGCTAAGGATATTGAACATTTCTTTAAGTGTTTCTCAGCCATTTGAGATTCCTCTCTTGAGAATTCTCTATTTAGATCTGTACCCCATTTTTTAATTGGATTAGTTGCTTCGTTGATGTGTAGTTTATTGGGTTATTTATATATTTTGGATATTAGCCCTCTACCAGATGACCAGACAAGGCTTCCAGTGGTAGAACTGGAACACCAACCCAGTCACAAAACCCTCAGCCTACAACATGTCCTGCCTGAAAGATTCACTGGGGCAACGGTAGCTTCAGAGCTTGTGGAAGTGGACAACAAATCATGGTCTAACTTGAAGCCATGTCATGAGAGGAAGCCCATGCCCTGTACTACCTGGATGGCCAGCATCTGGAAGCTGGATAGCTCAGAGACCTAGGGTGGAATCAAACTAGACTAGTAAAAAAAAAAGAAAAATCAGTGAAATGATTCCTAATGATATACTATACTCCACTATATTCATAGATCAGTGCCTAGCCCAATTGTCATCAGAGAGGTTTCCTTTGGCAGTTGAGGGGAGTAGATGCAGAGATTCACAGCCATTGAGCAAAGCTGGATGAGCCTCATGGAACAGGAGTAGGATTATAGGAGCCAGGGTGATCAAGAACACCAGGAGAATATGGCCCACAGATTCAACTAAGCAGAACTCAGGGAATCACAAACACAGAAGTGAGAATCACCGAGCCTGCAAGGGTCCGTACTAGGTCCTCTGCATAAATGTTGTGGTTGTTCAGCTTGGGGTTTTTGAGGGACTTCTAATAGTGGGAATGAAGGTATCTATGGCTTTTTTTGCCTGCTCTTGGGACCCTTTTCCTCCTACTGGTTTGCCTCCTCCAACCTTGCTATGAAGGTTTGTGCCTAGTCTTATTGCAACTTGTGCCATATCCGTGAGAGGCCTGCTCTTTTCTGAAGAGAAATGGGAGCAGTGAATCAGGAAGGGTTCAGGGACTAGCAGGAGAGGAGGGAGGGGAAGATGAGGTCAGAATGTATTGTAGGAGAGAAGAATAAATAAAAACAAAAAAGTAATAATGTCCCCAAAAGCTTCAAAAGTAGATTCAATATTTCTTTCATACTCAGTGGCAAAGCGACAGGAGAAGGGGGAGACTAGAACTAGTTCTTTGAATTCCAAAGAATGTGTTCTTTGAACCAGCTTACCCAGCCCACGAGGTGTGTTCACTGCACATGCGGTGCTGATCTATAAACTTAGAAAGAAAGAAAAAACTCACAGCTCAGGAAACAGGAAGTCAGTATAAACATCCTTTTCTCTCAGTCAACAAAATTAAAGACACAGAGCCCCTCCACTCAAGGGGGAAAAAAAGAAGTATGATTCAGGTATTTCTTTGTGGCTACTGCTCCCTTTTGAAGTTCATTTCCTTCTAAACATCTAAGGATTTACTTTGCATTCTTACATTGCAACGTCTCTGTTGATAACTTCTCAGTAATTCCATTACAGCAAATCACAGGGTTGTCAAATCTTCAAGGATCAGAAGATCATGGATTGACAAGTAGCAGATGCACAGAAGTTTTAAGTAGCATGTGCTCGCTCCCCATGTGGAATGATACAGAATACCTGTGACTCGGCAAGGACAAAGCAGCAGAGAAGGAGCAGGGCCAGAGCGATGTGGTAATATTTACCCTCTCTACCACTTTTATTCCGGGAAGAATCAAAGAAGTCAGAAGAATAAAAACTCTTAGTTTTTTTTTTTTTTTTTTTTAAGCAACCTGTTTCTGCTTAAGGACAGACGTTTCTGTTAAAAAACAGTGTGATGGTGACGTCGCCGAGCCCCGGAGAAAGCTGCAGGCAGATGAATGCTCTCACTGTAGAGCCACTACTGTAGGCACGTTTGAAACATTATAGCTTCGTCTGTAATTATAACTGCTTGTTGCTTCTGTGGTTTCAAAGATAATAGAAGTTGCTCACAGAATTTACACAACACTGATGTGTTGCGTATAAAATATAGACAGTCACGTGCAAAATGTTCCATTATACATTTTCTCGTAGAGAGAAACAGCTGAGAAACCTACAGACCATCAAATTATGACTCCAGTGTTTCATTAGAGGCAATTAGACTCCGGAACCCAAAGGTACCTCCAAACTACTTGGTTTGATTTTGTTAATACCATTTAGGATCTCAGTTACAGGTGCTTCAATCTACAGGAAAAAAAAAATCCTGCTCAGTGAATAGCTTATTACTTTATTGATAATTACATTTATAGACAGAGCATCAACTTGGAATAACACATGAAGTATAGAGAAAAATTCAAAATCGTCTTTATTCACCCCTCAGGCCCTGACTCTGGAATACGTTTCTATGTCAGCCATGATCTCTGCTCTTTACAAACTCAAACTCAACAGGAAGAAAGTAGTATATATTAATTTCATGAGCAAATACTGCTCATTGCTGTAAAGGAAGAAATATCAGTACAACCCATTCATGGTGCTCCGAGACAGCATGCGTATTTGACTCATGCACCAAGACTTTAGGAAGCCATCATTAACCAATGTTTAGAAGGAATATAAAGTAGTATCCAGATGAAAAAGGTGATCACCTGGAAGAAAATAAAGACATCGAAAAGAAGCTAGTGTCAGAGTAGGTAGCAAATTATACTAAAAAGAGTAGGAATATGTCCTAGACAATAGCTACCAGGGAGAGGTGTTGAGGACATTGTGACAGATGGTTTCTGGAAAACCTCTCTTGAAAACACACCTAAAATGGCAGACAAAGTTGGACGAGGTAGCATTTTGTAAATCCTGGGTGAACTATTGTAATAACAGTGGGCCACAGAAATGGATGACAAAGAAGAAGGGGGTTATGGAGAGCTGGAGACCTTTCCCTGTTGTGTCTGCCAAGTCCTGGTGGCCTAGAGCACAAACCCCAATGAGTCCTATTAGCAGCAGGGCACAAGTCAGAGGCCAGAGCAGATGGAGGCTGGAATGCACAAGGTAAATGGAAGAAAACAAGAAAATTAAAGCCAACAATAACTAACCAGAAATTTAAGATACAATGCAAAATGTAAGTACAACTAAAATTTATATTCTATTATGAAACTAATATCTCTAACACAAATGATCTAGAAAAAATACTTTAGAGTAAACAATATGAAGAATGAAAGGGAACTTGCTTAGTGATTAAGAACACACAGAGCATTCCTGCCAGGGAACAGGTAGGCTGAGTGCCAGCCTTCACCTCTCCCTCTGTTCCACACATCCAATCCCCAGCCTCATTCCCAGCTCTACAGCAGCCTCTCCTCACCCCATTTATAATGGATCCCTCAGATCCTTCCCTCCTAACTCCACTACCTCCACTCATTTTCCCAGTCCCCAACTCCAACAGGCACTCCTAGCTAACCCACAGGCCATTCATGCCAGGGAAGCAGGTAGGCTGATTGCAGACCTTCACTTTTGCCTCTAATTCTCCAGATGACATCCCCCAGTCTCACCCTCAGCTCTGCAACAGACCATCTGCTAAAGCCTTTCTGGTCCTATCTTCTGTAAATCCCACAGATCTCAGATCGTGCCTTCTGAATCTCTCTCTCTCTCTCTCTCTCTCTCTCTCTCTCTCTCTCTCACACACACACACACACTAACACACACACACATTCCTCTATCCCAGCCCCCAACTTCAGCAGGCACTATAGCAGACCTTGTGGGTGATCTGTCCTCACTATCTTCTGTCCTCACTATCTGCCTCCATTCTAAGAAGACTAAACAAGCAGATCCTGGTGGAACACTCTGTTTTACTCCCTCCTGTAAAACCCCTCAGACCTTGAGCCTAACCCTATTCCTAAATGTCAGATCCCAATAACCAGAAACAGATTTTACCTGGAACCCCCAGTGGCTGGAGCTAGCATACATTGTAAACCAGATGGACCCAACAGACACTTAGGGAATATTTCACCCAAATGCAAAAGAATATACCTTCTTCTCTGCACCTCATGGAACTTTCTCCATAATTGGCCACATACACAAAGCAAAGCTCAGAGATATAAGAAAATTTAAATTACTCACTGCATCCTTGCAGATCACCACAAATTAAAGCTGGACAACAGAAACAACAAAAAGTTTACAAACTCATGAAAACTGAACAACTCTTTACTTAATAAAAAACAGGTCAAGACAGAAATTTGAAAAGAAATCAAAGACTTTCTAGAATTGAATGAAAATGAATACACAGCATACCCAAACTTATAGGACACAATAAAATTGGTTCCAAGGGGCAAGTTCACAGCACTAAGTGCTTGCATTAAAAAACTGGAGAGACCCACACCAGCAACTTAACAGAACACCTGAAAGCTCTAATATAAAAGAAGAAAGCACAGCCCAAAAGGACTAGATGGCAAGAAATAGTCAGAACTGAAACTCAGAACTGAAATCAATGCAACAGAAACAAAGTAAACAATACAAAACATTAATGAAACAGAGAGCTGGTTCTTTGAGAAAAAAAAAATCAATAAGATCAACTAAACCCTTACCCAAATTAACTAAAAGGGCGAGGGAGAATATCCAAATTAACAAAAAAGTAAATGAAAAGGGAGAGATAACAAAAGACACTGAGGAAATCCAGAGAATCATAAGGACATACTTGAAGTATTATTCAGCTGTTAAAAAAAAAATCATGAAATTCACAGACAAATGGAGAGAACTAGAAAAAAAAAATCATCCTGAGTGAATAACCCAGACCCAGAAAGACACACTTGGTAAATACTTACCTATAAATAGTTTTTAACTGTAAAGTAGAAGATAATCATGCTACAATCCACAAACCAAGAAAGGCTGAGTAACGAGGAGTCACCAGGCAGGGGACCCATGAATCTCCCTGGGCAGAAAAAATAGAATAGATAAGCCCTGGTGGACTGGGGGGCAGGGATGGGAACAGGAGACATCAGGTGGGGTGAGGATGGAGGGAGAGAGTACTGGGAGAGACAGCTGGAACGGGTGGGCATCTCCAAAACCAGCTAGAAACCTCGAGCAGTGGCAAGTCCCAGGATGACTGCCAGCAGCAGCACAAACCATGGGCATCACTTGCCCTTCAGTGGTAATGAGGCCCTGGCTGCAGAGGTCCATGCCAGACATGGGTCCCTGGTAGCAGCACAGACTGGGACAGCAAAGGGCCTTAGGAGGCAGTGCAGGACACTCACATCAATGTGGTAGCTGTAACAGCCCGGGGACATCAAAGTGGGTTCAGGCTAAAGCACATACCACAGATACTCATATGGCTCTTGGTGGTAACACCAGCCACGGCCATCAACACTGACTCCAGCTATGTGATGAGGGTGCTGAAGTCTAGTTCTTCACTACTGATGGCTTCTGGTGCGGGTATGGGGGTGAGGGGGAAAACTCAGCCTTACTTAAAGGGCAGGCCGCCGAGTTTGACCATGCTCCATTGAGTATAGAGAAAACACAAATTGGGCTTTTAAAAAAAAGTATTCTTATTTTCATTTTTACTTTTCTGGGGATAGGAGGTCACAAGAGTGGGGTGGGATACGGAAGGACTGGGGAGTGAGTGTGATCAGGGTGCAAGATGTGAATTTCCCAGAGAATCGATTAAAAAAAAAAAAACAAAACAAAACAGAAGTGTGTTGAAAAGAGAAGAGCCAAGCAGTAGTGGCACACTCCTTTGATCCCAGCACTCAGGAGGCAGAGGCAGGTAGATCTCTATGAGTTTGAGACTTGCCTGGTTTACTGACAGTCAGGGCTACAGAGAAACACTGTCTCAGAAAACCAAATGGGAGAAAGAAAGAAAAAAAGAAAGAAAGAAAGAAAGAAAGAAAGAAAGAAAGAAAGAAAGAAAGAAAGAAAGAAAGAAAGAAAGAAGAAAGGAATCTACTAGGGTGACCATAGTAAGACCCTAGTAATGGAATACTGGCCATCTCCTGTAACCGGGCAAGACTTCCAGTAGAGGAATTGGGACATCAATCCAGACACAAAACTTTGACCTACAATTTGTCCTGCCTGGAAGATGTGCTGGGTAAAGGTGGTGCAGAAATTGTGGGTGTGGCCAACCAATGACTAGGTCCAGCTTGAGACCCATGCCAGGAGAGGGAGCCCTCCCTTGACAGGTATTCACCCTTGTATGTATTCACTTATATGTAAACAGTTGCTGTTATTTAAATGCAAATATCTACTATGTTTATGAACAAAAGAGTTCAATACCATTAGTATTTTTACGTTCTATCAAATTGTTCTTGGGATTACAAACAATTCATGGAAAACTTGGGTTTCCAGTAAAGCTAGAGAAGACACACATTCCTTTAAAAGCCATTTTGTATTTGTTGTATTATTTTTAATTGCATGTATATGGGATGAGAGGGCTATGTGCATGTGGAGTCCAGGTGCCTGTGGATCAAGGAAAAGGCTTTGAATTCTAGGAAGGCAACATGTGTGAGTCCAACATAAGTACTGGGAATTGAACTCAGATCTCTGCAAGATCAGTGTGTACTCAACCACTGAGCCATCTCTCCAGCACCTACATATATTTTTCAATACTGCTATAAGCTCATCTACAAATGCTAAAACGATCAATAAATAATGTGTCAGGAAACCCTACTGCTAAGGTTGCAGTCCGACGTGACAGGAAAGCCCTGAGCTCCGCACAAAATGAAGAACTCCCTTTGTTGGCAAGGCTTCCTCTTCTCTGCCTAGGGAGCCTGGTTCTCCTCACCGTCTACCTGAGGAATGCTTCCTAGTCCTGAGGGAATTTACAAGTTCAATACCTGGCATTTCTGGAATGCCTCTCCAGGTAAAGGAGGCATCTTAGTAACTTAGCCCTCCAGCCAGTGACCTTTGGCCACCCTGGGAATCCCTAACAGCTCCCCAAAGTTCTAAATAACTCTTGTTCACCCCAAATAAAATTGATCTTCCTCCCCTAAGCTGGTCCTGAGAGTCATCATTTTCGGTCAGTACTCATGAGGCTTCCTGATTTTGACCAACAGTCCCCTGGGGCAAGGAGGGTCACAATAATCATTTTAAGAGAGAAGCAAGAAGAGTGCAGAGGACCATAGAACAAGAGGGGAAATCTGGTAGCTATGTTTCCTGTATTTTGTCTTTATTCCTACATAGCAAACTAAGAACTGAGGAACACATAAAATGCTAATGTCGATTCTTGAAGATTGAAAATCTTCCCCAAATATCTACTTTTTCTAGTCAAATGCTAAAGAAATACACAGATTAACAACTTTCAGATAATAACCCTCTAGAACAACATTTCAAAAATTATAAGCACACACAGACACACACATACACAATCTCTTTACCATCAATAGCCACCTTGGGGACCTGCCTGTCTACTTTTGCTGAGCTGTAACTCAGTATTCTTGTGGCCTAGTATTGGAGAACAGTGAGAAGACTGTAGTTTTTTTATCCTGCCAGTGACACTAAACTGACCCTTCTGTGTTACCAATGACTGCCTTATGGAAACCTGGCCTTTCTTCCTCACTTACCAACAGCTCAGCATTACTCCATTTCCTGATTGAGATGGAGCCTGAAGAGGACTAGTGAAAAACCAGAACTTCCATCATCACCCATTCTGGAAAAAAAAAATAATTTATTTAAAAGCTAAATACACATTTGTCATACAACGTAGCAATTCTTTTGGATTGCTACATTGGATATTTATACAAGAAAAAATGAGATATCTTTACACTAAAATTTGCATACAAGTGTCTAATAGCAATCTGTGTGCCCTTGATGGGTGAATATGAATAAATTGTGATACAGTCATACCATGGAATATATACTACTCAACAATATAAAATAAATAAACTGTCATTGTGAAACAATGTCAATAGATGAGCAGAGAATGATGCTGCATGAAAAAATGTGAATGCCCAGAGGTCACTCGTGCCATGGTTCCATTTCTGTAACGCTTATATAATACCAGATTTATAGAAACAGAAGACAAACTAGTGGTTGTCCAGGGCTTAAAGGATCACGGCAGTGAAACATGTAGCTATAAAAGGCAATATGAATGGCTCTTGCAGTGATGGAATGTTTTGTGTCTCAGTTGCACCAATGTCAGCATTCTGGTTGTGATTTGTACTGTTCTTTTAAAAATATAAATATTAGAGAGCTGAATAAGTGGTACATGAGGTCTCTATTATTTCCACATGTAAATCTATAATTATCTCAAAATTAAAAAGCTTTATTGAAAACAGATTCTTTTTTTTTTTTTCGTGGAACTTGAAAAGTTAATTTAAATCGACATAGAAAAGTGAAGCAAAAGTCATGTAGTGGGTTAGAAGTGTAAATAAGCAGTTAAGTGCTTGCTTAGCATGGACAAGGCTTTGGTCTTCATAACCAGCATGGCCAAAACCAAGCTTAGAAAGTGGCAGTGATTGACATACGTAAGAGTAAAGAAACACAGGACTCTCACTCCCCCTCCTAAAAGCAGAAAGTAAGCAAGCAAATCGTGTCAGATTCAGCTTCTGCAGAATTTGGAAATCTAGTTTAAAAAAACAAACAAACAAACAAACAAACAAAACCCTAGGTTTAAAAGAAAACTAGGAGTGACTTAGGACGGAGCTGCTACTTTGTGGTAAGAGAGAGCATGGCACGGTGTTGGAAAGTACGCATGTGCCGTGCCCGCGCAGGCTGCCTGCGTACTTAGCTCCATCTCCTAGTGCCGAAGTCAGCAATACAGAACTTACTCTCAAATGATTGTGTGTGGGGGTCTCAACCGGTCTGATAGTTTTTTTCAAGCGGTGCAAAAGTTGCTTTACGCTTCAACTAAGTCAGTTTTTCTGCCTTCCCAGACAGCTTTGATGAGTCACGTAGAAGCAGAGCATTGGCTGGGGTGTCCTAGGGCAGGCAATAACCAACATTTAAGGCGATCGATACATAGATTAAAAAGTCTCTGGGAAAGCAGGGCTCAGGAAAGTAAGCATGTCTGTGTATGCCAGAGGCTCAAGACATCATGTGAGGGCTGGGGTGGGATGAATGCTACAGAAAGACCTGGAAGACCCAAGGTTTCCACCTCTGGCTACTCTCCAGCCCCCACACGAGAGAGTGAGGCTGACAGAGTAACAGGAAAACTAAGCACGGGGGAAGTGCTACAGTACAAAGCAAAACAGCACACAGAGACGACACCACAACTATTTTTTTTTTCTTTTTTGCAAGCCCAGGCGTCCAAGATTACACTGTTAAAACACATGATGATGCCTGAGCGTATAGAATACGGGTCACTACACATGACTTTCCCCAAAAAAATGTACAGTGCACAGGCTTGAAAAATGGTTTGGAAAAGCCATTCAGCAAATAAATGACCACCACCTGAAACAGAAGAGCAATAAGCCCTGAGGAGGTAGAAGATGAGAAAATCTGAATTTATTGTTAGAATCACCTAGTATTTAGTGAAAAAAAAAGTTATGGAAATAAAAAGTATGCGATTTATTCACAGGGAACTAAAACAGAAACCAGTAGTGACTGTTTATGTCGATGCCTAGCAACTTGACTAACTAACTAACAAGCTAACCAGTGTTTTCTACATACACTCGAGCAAGTAAAGGGACATGGACAGGGGATTAAACAGGGAAAAACAGAGTTTCAATAAATAGACTGTACCACAGAAGAGACAGGAAAAAAACAAAACAACAAACAAACAGACAAACAAAACGATGGTTTCAAAGGAATCCAAGTAGAAAGTGTGCACTTCAAAACTACCATGACTGAGATGAGAACATCAATGTTCTACCACAGACGGGATAGAACAGAAGAATGAGTAAACCTGAAGATAAGTCCTTCAAGGAGCAGAAGGAAGGAAAAGGAACAAGGCATAAAAAACCTTTAGGACACCAACATGGTACTAAATACACGAAATGATAATTCCAGGGCAGAAAAGGGAGCAGAGGGACACCTTGAATAAATACTGGCCACCCTTACATCTCAAGTTTAATGAAAGATATAAACCCACATATCCAAATGTATCTGTGAGTTCTGTGCAGAATGAATGCAAAAAGACCCTTACCAAGAGACGTTAGATCCAAAGTATCAAAGGTAGTCTTGAAAGCAGCCAGTGAAGGGCCCTCTAGCAGGCCCAAGCACTGCAGACAAGTTTTGCCCTTTCTCCTTCCCTCTGACTTACTAAACATTTGATTACATTCCTAAAGCTAGTCCCCAAGGTCAGTTCCTTTATTTGGCCACTGACTAATTCTAAGACTAAACACCAGGGACAGAGATCACAATTCATTGTTTGGCTGCCTAACTTGTCCAACTGGGACTTAGCAACTCACCCTCGCACAAACTTCCCCTTTTCTCCTTAAAATAAAAAACCAAAACAAGCAAACAAACAAAAACCACTCCTGCAATAAACACCTTCAACCTGCTCTTTGCCTTTTCCTGATCCAGCTACTCCAAAACTTACCAGCTATATTTATCCCTTGAAAATGAAGGAAAAGTTAAGACAACTAATAACTAAGCTAGCTGACTCCATATCCAAGGTGAGGGGGCAGGGAGACAAGTAGGATGCTAAAGTGCGGACTTGATTTGGACACCTAGAACCCACATAAAAGCCAGGTGTCAGAGGAGGGGGACGGGGAAGGGAGGAACATGATTTTAATCCTGCTCTAGGGATACAGAGACAGAATTTCTGGTGCTTTGGGTTCCGGGTTAGTGAGAGATCCTGTGCCAAAGGTAACCAGAAGAGGGTGGGAAGAGTGCTCAACAGCTAAGAGTTCTTCTTGCTATTCGAAAATGAGGACTTGAATCCTTGTATGTCAAGGCTGTGTATCAATTTTGTCTGAAACTAAAACATTCTATCTCTAAAGGAAACTCATTAAGATTTAAGATGTTTGAAAAAAAAAAAAAGAGGTAAAAGCATTCCAATCCGAGAGGGAAGTTCCTTAAACTCAGGTAGTAAATTGTTGGTTAATGTTCTTGTGGAATGTATACACCTTACCTTTGTTCATTCAAATGCTGATTTCTCTACCCCACTATCTGGTTTCAATGGAACATTGCATTGTGATGTTCATTCTAAGCCTCACCTGCCTCATGTTTGTGTAAACATGCCATCCTTTGTCCTCTGTAATTTCAAACAACCAACCAATGCTGAACAATGGAGAGAACAAGGTGGGGCATCCTGGTCTGGAGGGGAGGAGAAGGAAGCCAGTGGGAGGAGTCTGCGAGGGAGATCAGGACTAGAGAACTTGGAACCATAAGGAGAGACGGATCAGACCTAAGATATGACTAAAAGCAAGTATAATGTTGGAAATTCTGAATGGGAGGAAGGTATGCGGGCTTGGAGGTTTAGGATGGAGTAATCTTTGCCCAACATTGTGCTCTAGGTTAATTAAATAAATCCTAGTCTCTGTGTGGTGATTTGGGTATACAGCTAGTTTAGGAATAACCACTGTTTAACTAAAACATAAATCAATATGAAATATGAAATATTAATAACCCACAACTATAAATAAACAACGTAACAGCTTCAGGTAGTCCCTGAAACTGATTAGATTCACTAGTCCCCCTGCCAATGCTTATAAAAACAGTGAGAACTGCTTAGAAATGCTCTCAGACAGCTCACACTGCCTGAAAAAGGCAGGTTAGTCAAACTACCTGGAAGAAGCAGAGACCAACCGAACTGTCTGAAATAGACAGTCGCCAACCTGTGGAGCTGCCTGCAAGCTATTCAGTGCACTGGATATTTTCAGCTTTCATACTCTGTCACCTGTGCCAGCATGGGCTTTGGTGCTGTGCTGTGCCTATCTTTGAGTCATTTCTTCTTCTATAAGTAATACCAATAAAATGAGTTGTTCATCAGTGTGGACTTTGATGATATAATTACTTTGGCCTGTTATCAGTTCTCTGTCTGAGGTGAGTAGACATTTATTTATGTCTTTACAGAAGTAGCCCCCACATAAAATGCCCTTGACTGCACATGCCTTAAGCCCAGCACTGTAGGAGATAGGATAATTTCTGGGGCTTGCTCCCTATGATGGTTATTTTTGGTTGTCAACTTTACTACATCGGGAATTAACTAAAACTCCAATGACTGGATACACCTATGAAGGATTTTTTTTTTCTTACTTAAGTCATTTGAAGCGGGAAGACCCACCTCTAATCTGGGCCATGCCTTCTTCTGGAGACCTGTACAAAGGACATGGAAGAAAGAAGCTTTTGTTCTTTTCGTACTTGTTTTCACCATTTCTTCACTGGCATTAGAACCAACTTAATTGGAATTCCAGCATGTACTAAAGACCAGGTGAGACATCCAGCCTTGTATACTGAACAACAGCTGGATTCTTGGACCTTCTATTGACAGACAGCCATTGTTGTATTATCTGAGTCACAGCCTGTAAACCATTCTAACAAATCCCCTTTCCATATACAGAGATTCATTCTATAAGTTCTGTACTCTGGAGGAGCCTGACTAATACTCCAGCCTCTATCCTAGCTCCAGAATTGGTGAGAGACTCCATCTCAAAGGAAAAAAGGCAGAGAGTGACAGAGCAGAACATATGGCATCTTCCGGCTTCTGTGAGCATGCACGCATACATGCATATTCCTGCACACACACATGCATCTATACCATATATACACAGGTACACATGGATCCTGTGGTAGTTTAAGTGAGAATGCCTGTACAGAATGTTTAGTAACCAGGGAATAAAACTGGGAAGGATTAAGAGGAATAACCCTTTTGGAGTAGGTGTGGCTTTGTTGTAGAATGTAGCAGAGGCCATGTTTTAATTCCTGGCCCCAAGCTCCCAAAATAATGACACATGAGACTCAAAATATATTTACAAATAATTAAGCCATACAGCTAGGCTCATTCCCTAATTAGCTCATAACTTAAAAATCTATTTATTCTAATCTAAGTTCTACCGCATGGATGGTTACCCTTGCTCAGGTACCATGTATTTGTCTTCTTCACATCTTCCTGGACAACTCTCTCTGCACCTGGCTCTATCCCAGAATCTTTTTTGCCTACCTGATGTCCCACCTCCTATTTCCTGCCTCAGCTATTGGCCTTTAGCTTTTTATTGACAAATGAGACACAGATATTCTCTCTACACTAGGAAGGATGTCACTAGGAGTGGGTTTTGAGGTTTCAAAAGCCCACACTAAGTGGTGATGATCATAAACTTAACCCTCTAAAACTATATCAAACCCTCAAAGAGTTGTGTTGGTTATGGTATCTCTTCACCACAATAGAACAGTAACCAAGACACAAACATACACTATAGACATACATGCACACACACAAAATAAAATGGAGAGTCATAAAGGAAGGACCCAACATCAACTCAGACCTCCATACATTTTTTTATACATGGACACATGTTCACACAAACATGTGCACATACACACACAAACACATGCATATACTATACACACACGTACAAAGAACTAAATAAGAAACAGAAAAACTTGAAAAGTTTGTCATGTGGATAATAAGTATTTTGTTTAAAAGAAAGAGGAAAGCTGAGTGTGGTGACTCACATGTATGATTCCAGCATTCTGGAAAGCAAAGTCAGGCTGATTACATAATACGAGGAACATAGTTTCATGCTCTGTGGTTATGTTCCAAGCCAGTCTAAACTAAAGTAAGACCTGTCTCAGAAAAAGAAAAAAGACATAATAAAAAAAAGAAAGAAAAAAGATAGAAGGAAAGGAAGAAATGAAGGAAGGAGAGGGAAGGAGGGAGGAAAACAGAAAGAATGAAATATGACAAAAACAACCAATAAATAAATACTACCAGAAAGCGTAAGCAGAAAAAAAAGGGGCTCACTAAGGATTACTACTCCAAATAAAAATTAAAAACCCTGTAAATTAAAATAAATATATCAAATAACTCACTGAAACCTTAAGGAAAGACAACATAATCAATAGTATATAAAAGACAAATGGAAAGTAAATACGTAAAAAAAGAGTCTTCACTTCAAAAATGACCCAGAGTTCTTAACAGTTAAGAGTGTGTACTGCTTGCGGTGCTTTGAATAAGAATCGCCCTCGTAGGCTCATATATTAAAATGTTGGCCATTAAGGAGTGGCACTGTTTGACAGGGATTGGGAGGTGTGGTCTTGTTGGAGTGGGTGTGGCCTTCTTGGAAGAAGTGTGTCAATGGGGGTGGGTGTCGGGGTCTCAGATGCTCAAGTCAGGCTCAATGTCTCACTCTCAGTTACCTCTCCAGCACTATGTCTGATTATGTGCCACCATGCTTTCTGCCATGATGACAATGGGCTAAATCTCTGAACTATAAGCCAGCCCCAATTAAATGTTTTCCTTTATAAGAGTTGCCATAAGACACAGCAATAAGACACTGCTCTTTCAGAGGACTGGAGTTCAGTTCCCAGCACCACATCAGGTGGCTCCAAACTGCCTGTGAGTCTGTCTCCAGGGAATTGATGCTCTCTTCTAGATCTGACATCTACACTCACATAAGCACATGCCTTCATGCAGACATGCACATATACACATAATTTAATAGATAAATCTTTAAGTAAATGTTTTTAAAAGTCAGGGAGTGATACATACCTTTAACTACAGCACTAGGAGGCAGAAGCAAAAAGAATTTTTTGAGTTCAAAGCCAGCCTTCCTGGTCTACATAACAAGAAGACCAGCCATGGCTACGGGGAGAGGCCTTGTCTCAGTGAAGAAGAAAAAAAAAAAGGAGGAGGAGGAGCAGACAGCAGGATGGCATACATTCATACTCCCAGGAACTGAGGCCAGCATAGAAAGATTGCCCACCAAAATTAAACAAAAATCAAGAAAATGTGCATTATATCTACCTGGATAAATGTGTCCCTTCAAAATAGACTTTAAAATTACAAGTCTAAGAAGTGTCAGTATTGGTAATATGTGTGCCCAAGGAAGTTCCCTGCCCAATTGATTAGAGGGAACTGAAGAACTTCAAAACAAAAGTATGATTTCTCTGGAAAGCATCACTTCTAGAGATAAATGTGTGAGACACTCTTCAATACTTGAGCATAAAGAAGCATATATACAAACATTTATAGCAACATTTATTTTAACAGTAAATCAGAGGGGAACCCTCCTTCATTGCTAGTGGGAATGTAAACTTATACAACCACTTTGAAAATCAATCTGGTGCTTTCTCAAAAAAATTAGAAATAGTGTTACCTCAAGATCCAGCTATACCACCCCTAGGCATATATCCAAAAGATGCTCAAGTATACAACAAGGAAATTTGTTCAACCATGTTCTAGCAGCTTTATTCATAATAGCCAGAACCTGGAAACAACCCAGATTCCTCAGCTGAGGAATGGATACAGAAATCTACATTTACACAATGCAATACTAATCAGCAATTAAAAACAAGGAAATCATGAAATTTGCAGGCAAATGGTAGAAAAGATCATCCTGAGTGAGGTATCCTAGAAGCACAAAGACACACATGGTATATACTCACTCATAAGTGGATATTAGACATATAATATAGGATAATCATACTAAAATCTATACATCTAAAGAAGAAAGAAGCTAAGCAAGAAGACCCTGGATGAGATGATCAATTCTTACTCAGAAAGGCAAAGGGGATGGACACTGGAAGAGGGAGAAAACAGGGAACAGGACAGGAGCCTACCACAGAGGGCCTCTGAAAGACTCTACCCAGCAGGGTATCAAAGCAGATGCTGAGACTCATCACCAAACTTTGGGCAGAGTGCAGGGAATCTTAGGAAAGAAGGGGGAGTTTGTATGACCTGGAGAGAACAGGTGCTCCACAAGGAGAGCAACAGGACCAAAATATCTGGGCCCAGGAGTCTTTTCTGAGACTGATACTCCAAACAAGGACCATGGATGGAGATAACCTAGAACCCCTGCACAGATGTAGCCAATGGCAGCTCAATCTCTAAGTGGGTACCCTAGTAAGGGGAACAGGGACTGTCTCTGACATGAACTCAGTGGCTGGCTCTCTGATCACCTCCTCCTGAAGGCAGGGGTGGGGGTGGGGGTGGGGGTGGAGGTGGATAACAGCCTTACCAGGCTGCAGAGGAAGAAAATGCAGCCAGTTCTGATGAGGCCTGATAGGCTAGGGTCAGATGGAGGACCTTCCCTATCAGTGGACTGGTGAAGGGGCAAAGGAGTAGAAGACTGAGGGAGGGTGGGATTGGGAGGCATGAGAGAGGGGCTACAGCTGGGATACAATGTGAATAAATTGTAATTAATAAAAAATAGTAAAGCAGTCAAAATACCTGACAAGAACATATGAAAACATAACATGGAGGGCATTTGAAATGGACTACTATGCAGGAATAGAAGTCCAGGAATTACAGCTGCAGTCATCAACACAAATTGTACTTGTAAAAAAAAAATGTGAATGATAATGGCAAGATGCTGGTATCTCTTTTACACAGCTTTCAAACATGAGCAAAAAGAAACAATGGAATAGTACCTATTTTATTGAAACATATGCACACTCAATGTCAGCATAAATTTAAAAGTATACACACACACACAAACCTTAGGAAAAATGAGTCTGCAGAAAAAACAGGGTAGTGTTTCCATTGGGGCACAAGAGAGAATGCAATGAGCTAGAGGCTGGAGGTGGTGACTGGGGACTGGGGACTAAGTCAAAAGGCTTTTCAAAGTAAAGGGAAGGCTAGGTTCCTTAGGACAGCTCTAAGCAGCGATCATTTTATAGTTTGCAAATGCTATCATCTCTTATAAATGTTCTAGAATACTGCAATTCAAATATTCACAGTAAAATAGGAAATATTTCATTCACATTGAAGAGTAAAAACGGTTGGAATGTCTCGGTGGGAAAACTAGGTGAGGCCTGGCTTGGGAAGATTACTCCGCTGCATGCAGGAGAGGGGAGAAATGAGGTTTTGATCTGGACAATGTTATGATCGGGTTTAGAAGAAAAGCCTATGAATAGCTGATAGAGTGGGGCGCTGACAGTGCTGTCTCCAGAGCCTTGCTTGTTATTTAGAAAAGCAGTAATGACCAAAGAGAACTGGGCAGAGTTCTCTTTGAGGGGTTTGGGGGGGAATAGGAGTAAAGAGGCAGAAAGAACCCCAAGCCCAGGATGGTTAAGAGGCGTGGTGGCACACTCCTGTAATCCCAGCACTCACAGAGCCAGAGGCAGGCAGATCTCTGTGAGTTTGAGGCTTGCCTGGGCTACAAAGTGAAGCCAGGATTGCCAAGGCTACACAGAAAAACCCATCTCAGAAAAAACAAAACAAAACAAAAAGAACAACAACCAAACACCAAACCGAAAGAAAGAAAGGAAGAAAGAAAGAAAGAAAGAAAGAAAGAAAGAAAGAAAGAAAGAAAGAAAGAAAGAAAGTCACTGTTTGTGTTGGAGAAATGGTTTCACCATTAATGGATAGGCTTACAACCAAAACTATAAGAAATTAGAGTTTGTTCAGAGCTTCAGTCCCTAGGAAGTGGGCTCACTGGCATGAAATGGACAAGGAATAGCTTTCTGAACTTGAGTTGATGCAAAGGGTTTGCAACTTTTGGAACTGTAGCTGTGAGAAATACAATAGGGAAGAAAACAGAGACAAATAAAAAGTGTGCCAAAAAGTAAGGCAAGTTCCTCTGAGGCTGGAAGGCAGAGCTGAGCCAGCTGGCATGATTCATGACCTACTCGAGCAACCTTGGTCATCACTGAGCCGTGATTAAGGTTGAAAACATTATCATGACTGAAATACACAATTACATGAGCATCACAAATACACATGGTCCACCATGGGGCCAAATGATTTGTCACACAGAAGAGGCTTCAGAAAATCTCCCTTACAAGGACAACATTGTATTTATGTTTTAGATGATTAGTCATTTCCACGGAGCTGGAGTCTTCAAGTGCTGTTTGGTCAGAATTCCCAAAAATGTACGAGGAAGATGAATAGGGCAAAGTACAAGCACGCACAGCAGTTGATGGCCAGTAACCACTCTTCCTCTCCCCCCATGAGCACTGCTTCTCTTTCTTGACACTTTGGCTCACTCGCAGGGTTGATTATGACTTCATCTGTTCCCACATGTGTTTTAGGCTGTAGCTATTGCTCACTTTTCTCATTGTGCACCAGCAGCCTCCCTCCGATAAGCACACCCACTTAATGCCTGCCATCTTGCACTGACTCTTTTGTAACTTATCATGGCAACTGTGTCTCCGCGTGACGGGTCCTACTAGCTGACCTCCACTCTCCCAAGAAACCATCACCTCTGTGATATTGGGGCAGACAGTCATGTTATGGGATTTCCTGCCATTGGCTTCAGTCAGTATGAAACATTATAGTGCTGACAAAGCTGATGTCCTAATATCATTGCATCCTTGTCGTTTTCATCTGAGACTTTTATGATATGACCAGAGTTCTTCTGACCTCAGAGAAAGAGACAGCATTTAGTAACTTTCAACGCTTTGCTTCACAGTCTCTTCGGAACCAGCACTGGATATGTTCTGAATAAAGTATATCAAAGTGGAGGCAGCCCCTGCCACTGCCATACTTCACCCATACTAGGGGATACTTGCTGACTTCGGTGCCTCATCCCTTGGTTGTTTTCCGCTTCATCTCTTTATGATATTCATATGGTCCAAATCTTCCCTCTCCTCCTCCTCTTTCTCTCATATCGTTGTCTGCCTGCTGCCTGCATGTCCCAGGAAGTCTACTTCATTTTTTCAGCCTAATGTGCTACATTCACTCCTTCAATCATGCACACTGTGAGCTATTGTTTGTGTGACACGCCATAAGCTACTGGGTTGCCGAAGCAAAGATTCTCTAACAGAGTGAGAAAAACAGAGGAATGGCTCTTCCCCAAAGAAGTTCACTCAAAATGGTGGCAAACTGAAGGTTGAGCAGTCGGAGAAAGTGTTCATCGTGTGAATGCCAGCATTCACACACCTGCTTGTTTCATACACACACACACACACACACACACACACACACACAGGTTTATTATTTGGATTAGTTGAATTATTTGATTACCCAGTTTTTCCCAGCTGAGCAAAGAAAGGGCAAGAATACATTTCAAGGAATTTGTTCTCTGCAGGTCTGGATTCACTAAGATTGCCCTTAGTGAGGGCTGCCTGGTAAAAGTTACTTTGTTTTCTTTAAATCACATTCTAAGAATCTGCCAAATGATTTCTCTTGTTGAACTCGACCCTTAACACGTGTGCTGAGACTCTAACAGTGACTGACAGACACTGTGAAAGCTGACCTGCACTCAGTTCAGATCTGCCATATGCTCGCCGTCACTGCTTGCGGTTTGTGAACCTTCATAAATTACTCCCCAGCTGACTAACCTCCTGGATCATAAAAGGAAGGAGTACCTGTCTGCTTTTCAAATATGGTATTTTATTTTTCCTCATTACCCAGAAGCATGGACAGTACAATAAGTGACAAATAGGTAACTGAATGGTTTTCAGGGGAAATGTGGGTGCGCCCACCCCTCCGTACTTACCGCAAGCTTTTCTGTTTAGATGATGGCCTCACTGAGAAAACCCTCAGACCATATTCATCAGGTGAAATTTCAGAAGCACATAAGCTCTTTTAGCTGCCTAGCAGAACTCTTAAAAGACTATCTACTATTGCTTAGAAATCCCTACAATTTAAAATGCTGCCTCTGTGTGTGTGTGTGTGTGTATGTGTGTGTGTTTATGTTTGGATGTGTGTGCAACATAATGACAGCTAAAAAAAAATACATGTACTTCCCAAATAAATGTATTAGTTTCTCTTTCAAATGTGTTTAAGCACCCAACTATCCCACTTACTGGCTGCTGCTTCCTTGAAGCTCCACTTCTCTGGCAATATTGTGGAAGGGACAGCTTGGGCCCCAATTTCTTGGATTTTTAATGCTGCAGGCCCTCTGCACCCTGTTTTCCTTTTGTACTTCAGAATATTTCTTAAGCTGGTGATGGTACATCCTGTTGTGCTTTCTTAGAGCCTTTTCTTGTTGTTTTGCTTTGTATTTTTGCAAAAAGCCGTTAAAGTCTGAGAAAACAAAGCAAGATATTCCCTAACGTTCAACCATTCCAGGGGAATCGTTGGCCTAACATTCACTCAGGAAGTGGATTTTATTGGTCAGTTATAGTTGTTTTTATAAATCAAAATGTATATTCACCTTTTAAAGGTGCCATGTTTATATAAAAGTAGTCTAAGACAAATCAACCATTTTAAATATTTATCACTATCAATTATTGCGTAATTAGATAATTTGCTGCTGAAACGTTAGCAAACCATACTTTTCTTCAAATATTTTTTTGAGAATGTTTAAGACTTGAATCATAATACTGAAATTAAAAAAAAAAAAAAACAACACAAAAAAACAACCAACCTGTAGTAAGTAATGGAAATGAATCCTGAAAATAAGAATAAGAATAGAATGGTTTGATTTCAGGCCATGCGTCCATTTTCCTTCCAACAGACAAAGCGCTTTGGATTACCTGAAGGAGCCCAAAAATGCCTAACCGTGCTTGCAACCGGAGCCCTGCTCATCCTCTGAATCCTCAGGGAGTGGAGGAGGGGACAGAGAATGCTTCCATGCATGCACCCACAAGACTTTCTGTTCTTCTGTAGCAGAGGAGCCATGGGCAGCTGGCACTCTTCCACCGGGAGCGTCAAATACCACTTGCCATGTCGCGAGTTTCCTCAGGCAGCAGATGTCTGGTAGTTGCTGCTCAGGTCCCCAGCTCCACAGGCCACCTGCACAACATATTTAATGTACTCGCTACAATTCTGTTGCTACTTATGAAGGATATTTTTTTGCTTAATTTTCCTCTGAACCCTTGTGTGGTCTGTAGAATTTTTGTGTGAAATGCCTCCTATTGTAAAACTTTTGTATTCGTTTGACAGGGGGGAAAACAAACAAACAAACAAAACCTTTCACACTTTTTATCTCTTGTCAACTCCCCCAGGTGACTCAGGAAGAAATACATGCTCTATCTATACTGTCATAATCAAATTTTGTTCCTTAGAAAAACTAAGCTTCCACAAAGCATCCTTGCTGAAACAGCCAGACTGAAAAGTTAAACAACTAGCTGTTCAATTACTTGCCTTCTGCGTGTCTCTGACACTACCCAACTTGAAGAACGTGCTTTCACCAAAACTTTAAGCTGTGGGTGCAATTCTCTCCGAGCATTATCAGGAAGCGTTGTGACTCTTTCGCCTGGCAAAGTGACACTTACTGTACGGTCGTGTCTGTTTAGTTTAAAAATGGGGTTGATAATGATAATGCTCTTCCATAAGACGATCTTCTACTTTTTAATGGCCCCCGTACTTTCCCCTACATAAATGACTAAATCCTTACAGAATCTCTGTCTTGATTAGCACTCCTGCTAGTAAAATTTCACATACTAAATCAGCACCAGCTGTAGTAAGCAAGAAAGAAAAAGGCAAGTGTAAATGTTCCATATGCCCCACCAAATTGGCATCTGTGTCAGTAACCCTTCTTTTTAACTATTGTGTACATACATTCTCTTAAGTGTTTTGTTCACAGAACACTGCTAACAAAACTCTCTCCGTTGCCATACCGATGAAAGAGCCTGCCCTTGGTATTATTCAATGACAGAAACACAAAGTCTCCTTCTCCTGGCATGGTCCTGGACATAGCTTAATGTTCTGTTTAAGTTTATTCGGATTAGTGAGCCTTTGATTTTACATCTGTGCTCTGCTGTGTAACGCTGCCATCTCTTACACAGCGTCTCTACAGTTGTGTTTAATGGGCAGCAATGTCACAGGATGTGGGAAGGACATGGGGATTATTCTGTCCACCTGGTAACTCAGAGACCAGACTCAAAGCAACTAACTTAGAGGAAGGCATTTGTGATCGCTCTCATGGGTCTGCCCGAGACGGCTTCAGTAGTGGAGTGTCTCTCTAGGATTGCAGACCCATAGACTGAGCTGTGTCAGAAAGACGCCCAGCGTTCTGTCTAGTGGTACTGGAGTAGCTGACCACTCAGATTTTATGAATCATCTGAAACACTGTAGCCGTAGCCTACAAAAATGTTCAAATAACCAGTATAACCCTGCACCAGCCACCAGAAAGCGACTATGGTGGTGTGAATGAGAAAGTCCCCCATGAGCTCGTGTATTTGAACTCTCAGTCCTCAGCTGTTGGCACTGGTCAGGGAGGCTTAGGGGGTCTTGTTGGAGAAAGTATGTCACTGGAAGTGGCTTTGAAAGTTTAAAGACTTGCAGCATTTCTGCTTTTCTCTCTTTGCCTGGTGCTTGCAGTTCAAAGGGTGAACGCTCAGGATTCTGCTCCAGGTGTCATAGCTCTGGGTGCTGCCTTGCCTTCCTGTCATGGCAGACCCTTTTCCCTTGGGAAAAACTGTAAACCCAAATAAACTCTTTCCTCTATAAGTTGTCTTGGCCATTGTGTTTTATCACAGCAAGACAAAAGTAACAAATTCAGCTACAAACAGAAAAGAGCCTACAAATTAAATTATCTACCTACAAGGAACATTAATAGATAGATGTCTCACAGGCTAGGGTTGTTTGATGTGGGGTGGGGAGGGGGTCTGATGTGGTGTGTGTGTATTGTGTGTGTGCATATGTGAGCATGAGTGTGTATATGTATGTGTGGCATGGTGCATATGAGTGTGTATGTGTGGGTATATGTGTGTGTGTGTTCTTTTCATTGAAACACAGTTAGCTTTGAGAAGACCATTGAAGGCAGAAGAGCAAATTAAACACCTCATTCTTCATAGTGGCCTGTTATCCTCGAGCTCCTCATCATCTGTGTTCGTCACGCTCTTATTTACTCACACCTCCGCCATTCTTAAGTGTGACAGCTCCATGAAGCGTGGATGTAGATCTCTCTCCACCTGGTGTAGTGCCAGAGTTGAATAGATACCAAATATCTGTTTACCCCCCTCAAGTGCTGAGGGGGTTTGTTAAAAGGTAAATGAACTCGTTGCTAAGAAATGTACCAACTCAATGAAAGAAGAGGGAGAATGGAGGAAATAGTCCTCAGCTTTCCTGAAGGTTTCCTACTATCAAAATATCCTTCTCTTCAATGTAATCCTGGAGCTAGGGAGCTTGAGTGAAAGTTATATTTTATAACTCTTTATCTAATAATAAACAAAACAAAACAAAATCAGGTGATGACATTTTCATGACAAGTTTAAAACCTTTTGTGTCATAAGATGAAATTTATTTAACCTTAAGTGAACATGTGGAAAAAAAAACACAATTGTGTTATATTTTTAAATGAATCTTTCCAAAATTATCCTTTTTCTTTTAAGGTTCACATTCATCGTGTAGAGTATGAGGTTTCACAGAGCCATTTTCATACAAAGCAACATGTACTGTCACCACATCCACTCCTCCTTTTCTTCATCCCCACATTACCCCTGTTTACTCCCCGTCTCACTCCTGCTTTCCCATCACGTATATGGTTTCATGTACCCATAGAAAATCTAGAATCCACAAATAAGAGAAAGTGTGAGATGTTTGTCTTCCTCAGTTTGACTTAATTCTCCTAATATGTTATGATCTTCGTTTGCAAATGACACATTCATTCTTCTTTATGGTTGAATAAAACTCCCTATGGGATGTAGCCAATAGGGCAGCCCAGGTTTCATACGGGTTCCCTAGTAAGGGGAGGTAGGGTTGCTGTCTCCAACATGGACTCTATTGCCTGGTTTTTGATCACTTCCCCCTGGCGGGGCTGCCTCCCCAGACCACAGGGGAAGTAGGTCAGTCCTGCGACTGGATGAGCTGGTGGGAGGGTGGGAAAGGGTGGGAAGGCTTCCCTTTTCTGAGGAGTAGGGGAGAGGGGAAGAGGGAGAGAGCAAGAGAAGGTGGGTGTGGGAGATAAGGAGAGAGGGAGCTATGATCAGGATATAAAGTGAATAAATAAATTAATTAGTTTTTAAAAACTCCCCTTGGAAGCCAGATGGTGGTGTGCACACCTTTTATTTCAGCACTTGAGAAGCAGAGGCAGGTGGATCTCTGTTCAAGGCCAGCCTGATCTGCAGAGTTTCCAGAAAGACAGCTCTACACAGAAAGACCCTATCTCAAAAGTCAATGAAACAAACAAAAAATTTCTATGGAAATGGCTTAAAATGCTCACTGAGCAGGCCTGGGGATTTGATTTCAATTCGGATCATAGCATCCACGTGGAACAGCCAGCATGACTTTGCATGTCTATAATCCCAGCACTGGGAGGCAGGGGTAGGAGAATACCAGGGGCTGGTCAATCGGTCTAACCAATCAGTGAGTTCTAACGTGAAGATCAATAAAAGACATGCAACATTCATTCACCTCTGACCTCCAGGAGCATGTCACCATTACATCACACATACACACGTACACACACACACACATACACATACACACACATTCCGTGGTATGCACATGCCATGTTTTTTGTCTGTTTATCTGCTGATGAACACATAGGCCGATCCTGTAAGCTGGCTAAGTAAGCATGGAAGTATGTTATGGTCATTTGGATACACAAGATAATTTTTGAAGTAAGAAATTTCATTCTATTAAAAAATATGTGTCTTCCCTGGGGAGGCAATAGCCTCTCAGAACTGTGAACACTAACGTGAACTGTCGTGGCAGGGATTTCTGCACTGAGGAGTGTATGGCAGTTGGTTCAGGGCTCATACGCACGCAATTCAATAGCCCCACAGTGCCATTACAGCTGCTAAGTGAATGTGATTGAACCTGTTCTGAAAACACTTGGTCATAACTGGTAATAGTCATGATAAAATGTGCATTTCTGCAATTCCACATACTCATTTTAGGGTAAGTGCATACATTTTTCAATACATTCCCAAATATCAGACCAGTGATACGAAATATACACTTTTTTGTGTTTATTTATTTGAGACAGGGTCTCATTATATTGCTCTGGCTGTTCTAGAACTTACTGTGTAGATGAGGCAACACATGAAGAGATCTGCCTGCCTCTGCCTCCCAAATGCTGGGATTAAAGGTGTGCGCCACAACAAGTGGCTAATTTATGTATTTTAAAATCACTCCTGATTTAAAATTTTGTCTTTCGTTCTCACCTGACTGGCTGCCTACGTAGTTGGTAGTCCCTCCTGTTAGCTCTACAAAGGCCATGTTTATCTTAATACGATTTCCGGGATGATGAATTACACACTGACATGAGCTTTCTCCAAATGACAGGATCTTGGGGAGGCCATCAACGGAGAAGACTTTCCAAGAACATTGGTACACAGTCCTTCTCACCCGCACCCAAGGAGAGTACACGCTGGCACAAGTGGCATTCTGCCTGGTCCCTGTCCACGCCTCACTGGTTGCAGTTAAGTACCCTCGGCACCAATTTTGCTTTCTGTTGTATGGCAACTTGTGAGCCTGGTAAGATGCGTGTAGCTATAAACTAAAAAGAATCAAACAATTGACAGCATAACAATAGCAGGCTTTTCTAGTGGGCACCTACAAGGAGTCCAGAGAAGACATAGAAGCTACGCAGGTGTTGGCATTCTAACTCAGAGCAGAGGCTTTCGGCATCGAAGTATTCCCGGTCTTCATGTGGACCAGGGCCATCCACGTATAGGGGTGGTGGTGGCACCAGTTGTTCGGAGTATTTGTAATCACAAAGGTTTAGTCACCAACCGCTACTTCATTCGCTAGGGAGGCCTGGCAGGATATACTTTGTGGGTGGTGGCTGATCCTAAAAAGGCCACAGCCAGGTCACACACTATATAAAGCACGGTTTTATTTAAGACAACGTTCAAGCGTTTCTTCTCCCTTTGCTGTCTATGATTGCCCCATTTCAGTCTGCCATAGAACAGCTGTTTCGATATCCAGCATTTATCCGTTCTCCACATGTACCCAGCCCAGAGGGATTGTTAAGCAGATCATTGTTTTAATTCTGGCTACATTCCAGGTCCCCATTATTAGTGATCCTGTCTTAACATTTACTGTTCAGTTTGGCTCACAGGTGATGTTGATTAAATTGGATATGCCATCTGGGGTGGGTTTTCATCTGGTAGGCACATTCAAGGCTGAGCACACCTACTGCTACGTTTTGGTCTGAAGCTTTTCCCATATTTGATGGCATTCTGGATGTGGTTTTCTGCCACCTGGGTTTCTGGGCTTCCTCATTTAGCAGTTGTGTGAAGCCAGGCAATCTACTTCGTGATCTTAGATTCTTATACAGAGAATGTACATCAGTCCGTTCCTTCATGCGCTTCCTTGTTGATTTTTAACTGTTTTTGATGCAGGAGTGGAGAAATCCGATATGAAAACAGGACAGGTGCAGACAAGACACGGAAACAGGAAGTTGGCAGTGCATCATCATACCCTGTGCACTGTCTGTCTCTGTAACACATACGAGCAGAGAGCTTTGCAGGGCAAGGACAAAATCACTGACCTGCACTATGAAGACTCGGAGCACTGAACTTTGCCTTCAGACATTTAAACAATAAACACACCCACCTAGGTTGCTGGTGGCGGCACCAGGGAAGCAGAGGCAGGCAGATCTCTGTGAGCTTGAGGCCAGCCAGGGCTACACTTACTGAGACTTTGTCTCAATGAGTAAATCAATTAAATAAATAGATATCCACATAAATGCAGTTTTGCTCTCACCGGGCAAAGGAAAAACAATGTCTAGTTCACTTGTTCTCTGTTCATTTCAACATGTAAAACAGACTCAGACATGCATGTACATGCCACATGGGTGAAGTGACCTGCTCTGTGCTATGGTGCTGTGTTAGGGCTGAGCAATGTGATAATGTCAGAAGTAAAGACACCAATAAGTGTGAGGGCAGCTGCAGCCAACAGCTAATTTGGCGCTTACAACGGGACAGGCATGGTTCTGAATGTTTTAAGTGTATTCATTCCTGTAATCCTCAAAGCAACCAATCTCCCACATTCTAGAGGTGAGCCCCAGGAAAGGGTTGACGGCTGACCTATAAAATGTCAGTTTCAAGTGATTCATCTTGCTATTACTTGCTCGACTTGTACATAAGTGAGTGAAATACAGAGAGATTAAGTAACTTATCCAAGGTCAAAGAGTTCGTTGAAGGTTATTATTTTTGTAATTATAATTCCTAATTCCGTGGGGTACTCGAGTTACCACAGTGAAAATTCAGTATGTCTAACTTAGAGAGGAAAATAATAATTTCTTAGAAGGATGTGGAACGGCTGGAATGAAGAGAGAAGCTGAATAACAGATTATTTCCAGAATCCCACTGGTTCCCATCATATCAAGATCTGTTCAAGCCGCCTGAATGACACACAAGTCTTCTGACCGATTCCCCAGCTTTTTCCTTTGCCCTTCCTTGGGCTGTATTCTACCTGATGAAGACAAGATTGGTGTCCAGGTATAGGTCACCACTCTCAATCATTTCTATGGCTCCCATCACACTCAAAAGCAAATACAACAACTTCATACTGACCTCAGCCTTGTGTGATCCAACGCCAAGCCTGAGCTTCTACCTTCACCTCCCCCTATCCTTTTTCTCCTTGTCTTGGCTCCAGTCACCTGTCCCTTGAACATGTAGAACACGTTCCCAAGTTAGATAACTTGTAGATCTTTGCCCACAGCTCTGTTGGGTTCCTGCCCACTCTTAATACCCATCTTTTTTTTTCAGACATCTTCTCAGAGAAGCCTTTTCTGATATGCATTTAAAACTTCTTTCCTGTGGACTGAAGAGACTGGAGAGATGGCCTCGTGGTTAAGAGCATGACTGTTCTTCCAGAGCACATGGGTTAAACTCCCAGCACCCACATCGTGGCTCCAACCGTCTGTAACTCTAGCCCCCATGAATCTGATGCCCTCTTATGTCCTCCAAAGGCACTGCATTCACATACAAGGAACACCCGTACATATACATAAGATTTAATTAAAAAGCAAAACTTCAGTCCTATGCATCCATGAACCATTATTCTCGGGCTCTTTCATTGTTTCTCCTGTGTATTTATCATTGTCTCACATACTGACTTGCATTCATTATTGAACAGATCCTGTGAAATATTATTAGGAAAGAGATGTGTTCATTTTTTACTCAGTATTTAGCACATAAAAATGCATGTTGCATGAATGAATAAATAGATATTGGAAAGTAAAACAAATTGAAAAACTCCCCAACTATTCCAGTTTAATTGTCTTTCTATATCCATCTCTTCGAAGGAAGAGTGATGGGTGTAGCTCTCGTCCTATATCTGCCACCTACGGAACAGAGGAAGGCACACTGAATCACTGAAACAAAGGACCAACAGAAGCAACGCCTCTTGCTTCTGCTACCAGAAGAAAGAGGAGTGGACTCTTGGGAAGTAAAGATCTGTAGCTTTGCCATCCACTGAATACACTGATCTTGATGCAAATCTCCCCTTTCCACTGGATTTTCCTGTCATTCAGTGCATCACCTAGCATTCTCCAGAAAACAGCATATTTCCAGGGAAACTGGGGGTACAAAAACCATATTTCCAAAGACACACAATTGAGTCTATTTTCTTTTTGTTGTCATTCTGTAAATGTAACCCTAAATATACCTTGTACAAGGTTTAAAGAATTTGCGAATATTATACAGAAGTTTTAAATCATTGTATTAGTTCTATTGTAACAGAAAAGATAAAGCCCCTAATGTTTTGTCATCCTGTTCAAGTTATCTTTTTATTAGCCGTTCCTGCTAATAAAAAGATAACTTGAAAAAACTGTGCAATACAAAAATGTGCAGTGCACCTGACCAAGCTGACTCCTTGCTTCTGTGCTGTACACAGATTCTCTCAACATGGCCAATGAATACTTCCAACATACTTTATATTATGAAGACTTACGTCACACCTGCATGAGCTACATCAGATAATTCTACTAAAATTGTTCTACAACTTTTGATCACTACATTACGAGATAACATGTACAGCTTTACAGGCCACATTGGTTTTCCTTATTTTCATCTTATTTCAACAGTACATTAAGATTACTTATGTAAACATATTTATTTATTTAGAAAATACTTGAGAGTGACTATTGCCATGGAAAATAAGGTGGCAATTGATGTCTTTATTAATAATTGTATACTGGCATTTTTAGAATAAAGCTCAGATAGACAAGTATTTAGTAAAGAAATATGATCTATGTTTCAGCGCTTATTTCTAAAATTTTATAGCAGTCTACACCCCTATCAACAATACCCAGTGCTTGTTTTTTTTTTAAATAGCATGAGTAACTTTACACTTTACTTACCTACTTACTTATTTTTGCTTGCCAGTGCTGTAATGGAGGCTTTGGTTTCTTTAAAACTCAGTTATGCTATGTAAATATGTTTTTGTTTTAATCCCAAGTGTGGGATTTTAGTTTGGGCTTCAGTTTGTCCACAGCTGATAATTGCCTCCTGCAGGGCTTGTTCTTTGCCAGCTGGTAACGGCCTGCCTGGTGCAGCACGGAGAGGGGTGTGGTCTAGGACCCTGAGGGGTATAAACAGGGGAGCCCAGAAAGAGGGTGTGGCAGTTTGGAGGAGATGGGCAGAGGAGATCGCTTGCTGTATTTGCTGTTGATGGAGATTGGTATAGCCCCCAAAGAACCCATCGACCCTAAACAGCTATGAAAGTAAAGGGGTCTGCACCCCCCCTCCACTAACCTTCACTCTTTCCTAAGAGTAAAGAGTTGGTGGAAGGGAGGCAGAGGCCTAAACACCCCAAGTAAAACAGACTTTAAAGAAGAGCACAACGAAGTGCTAAAGAGTATTTGGTCAGTGTTCTGATGAAAGTACAAAATCTATTAGAAGGTTGGCAATTCTAGGCTCCACACACCACATCTTTTTTTAATAGTTTCATAATAAAATAGTTAATTTTATTATGAAAATTTTAACATTAATACTTTATAATTCCCAGCCTGTAAAATACACTAAGATTCTCTTATGATACACTTCCATTTACTTATATGTACATAAATGATCTAATGAAATGTTTCAAAGCAAATTTTCTCACATAGTTGATTAAATGAACAGTTTTTTTAACTTTTATTAATTACACTTTATTCACTTTGTATCTCCCCCATAAACCCCTCCCTCCTCCCCTCCTAATTCCACCTTCCCTCCCCCTTCTTCACACATGCCCCTCCCCCAGTCCACTGATAGGGGAGGTCCTCCTCTCCTTCCTTCTGATTCTAGTCTATCAGATCTCATCAGGAGTGGCTGCATTGTCTTCTTCTGTGGCCTGGTAAGGCTGCTCCCCCTCAGGGGGAGGGGATCAAAGAGCAGGCCAATCAGTCCATGTCAGAGACAGTCCCTCTCCCCATTACTTTGGAACCTACTTGGACACTGCCATGCATGGTCCTTGGTTGGAGTATGAGTCTCAGGAAAGACCCCTGTACACACCACATCTTATGTGATGCCAATTCTTCAACAGAACTGGAAATACAACAAATAGTTCCAATATAAATTTCCAATATAAAAAAGGCCAGTGAAAGCCTGACCTTTGAAGTAAACCCGCCTCCAAACATGGAAAGCTACATTTTCTTTTTTTTTTACCCAATTGAAATGTAGCAGGTTAGATGAAATTTTTCATATTTCAGTAGGACTAGACCTTCTTTGAGGTGGACAAATAGGCAATTAAAAAAAAAAATGGAAGCACAGAATAAGTCAAAGACAACTGCATGAGACCCATTACCCATGCCAACTGCCTGTACTTGACAGACTGACTGCAAGAACTGGGTCTCTACCTCTCGGTGTGTGGCAGCGGTGTCCTTACCACCGAGACTCCTTATAGCCGTATCCGAGGCCACTGCCTGACATCCTGGAACTACACTATGGTGTTGTTACTCACAAATACGCAAAACCAAACTTGGGATTTCCGCTATGAATGTCTGGCTTTGTGCGGAGCAGACACAAGCACGACCAGAAAGTGAGGAATCCTGTGGTTCCTGTAGTGAGTTTTCTCAGTGCGGACCACACCGAGTCTCTTCAGAAGCATTTGCTGAAGCTGTAGGCCAGGTTGGTTAGAGGTCGCTACAGGTGGAGATTGGGCTTTAAGGAGGTAATTAGAGGCTCCTGACATGGTCAGTGGTCCTGGTCCAATAGGATTGTGCCCTTTTAAGAAGAGAGGAAATCCTTGCAATTCAGGAAGAGATTAAGGTTCGAGGGTAGTGTTCTCTACAGAGCTGGGAAAAAATGCATTTATGTTAAGTCACCCTGTCTGTGATGTTTTATTACGGCAGCATGGGCAGACCAATATACTCTGTTAAAGATAAATTTATTAGGGGAGGTCCTCCTCCCCTTCCATCTGACCCTCGATTATCAGGTCTCATTTGGAGAGGGGCATGGGAGGAGGTGAGGGAGGGAGGGCAGGATTGGGAGAGAATGAGGAAGGGGGCTACAGCTGGGAAACAAAGTGAATAAGCTGTAATTAGCATAAAAATAAATTTTAAAAGGTGAATTTGTTGTAGATTTTTATTTTACACAAATGGACTCTGTTTACTGTGATATAGTCAAGCATGACAAAAACTGTACTATTATTGAGAGCCTCACTTAGGAAGAGTAACGTTTTCATCTCATTTCTGTGACAAGTGGCTCTCTATATAAAGCATTATGTATCAAAACGTCTTGGCTGAAAGCTTTATAACCTAACAACTAAATAAGATTTAATACTTGTTTTTCATTGTAGTGGCCTATCTTCCATAGGTACAAGTTCTAGCTTTAAGCTTCTTGAAGGCAGTCATTGCATAGAATTGTGCAAGTATGTTAAATGATATTGAATATGCCAACCCAGGTTAATTATAGATTAGCATGAAGGATAAAATAAAGAAATCATGACATTAAATAAAACATTCGATTTTGCTTCCGGCATAACCACTTTTGAGTTTTCCTCCAAGGCAAAATAATACAGGTACAGTAAAATGTATTGAGGCAGAATTTTCAGTGTCATTTAAAAAAAAAAAAGTTGAAAAGCCTGTTTTATAGTTGTTAGCCATGGACACTTAGCACTGAGCCTCTTTCTCTGCCTTCGTGCATGTATTTCATGAGTACCATGTACCTCCTCATGAAGCACTGGCTGGTACTGGCTTTAAGAATGAAAGGTCATTAGAAAGCAGGACTAACACTCTCATTTTAATAATAAATACCAATACGCACGTCCCTGGTACTTCTTACGCCTGCCTGTGACAAAAACAGCTGAACAGATTGTGATGAAATTCAGACTGACAGTCTGACAAAAAAAAAAAAAATCCCTTTTTGTCTAAAATCTGGCTTCCATAGGTTTGTGCAAATCTAAATATTTGATTTTGCACTGGAAAAGGAGCCAGTCTTACGTACAATTTATAAAATAAACGTGTAGGCACACGTTTTAAAATCCCTAAATTTTGTCAACACATACGGTCTAACTTTGAAGACTTTTCTCCCCCCCCCACGCCCAATTTTTGTCTATGACTAGGGGTGTATTTTCCCCATACTTTCTGGGGCCTCCGCTGTTTATCTAATAGAGAGTCCTTTTGCAAACAGTATTCCGCTAGCGATTAACAGCGTCGTCAGTGTCACATCGCCCTTGCTCAGCGGGCAGAGTTAAGCCTCCCTGAATTATACTTCCAAGACACTCAGGAGCTGGAGTTGAGAGATAGACTATTTCCTTTGAAGTTCGCCTTCACAACACACTGGGATGCGAACAAGTTTCAGCTACGCAGCGTTCAAACAATTCCATCACACAGAGACCAGGGCTAATTGTACCAAACTTTCAAATCATGTCATTGCAATATTGGGTGTGTAAGATTTGGTGAACAGATACTAGAATCAATATCAATCTCTGTCTACACAGGACATCAAGTTATTAGGCTTGCTGGTTCCAAATTCTCTTTGCCAAGTCATCGCCACAATTAAAAAATAACTGACAAAAATGAAGGCATTTATGGTCATTTTTATATGTGTACTAATGGTGTTGAGTGCATCAGACATACGTATGACCAGACAATACATATATATATGTGAAAGTCCCAGTTAAAGAGGATCTTTTCTTTGGCCTAAACATTATAATTCACTCAAGTTTTGCGTCTGAATATCCTTGGCGGCCTCGTTGCCTTAAGGGATTTCTCAAACTCAGATGTCCCAAGTTGAAATGTCTCTTTTTATATGTTTCCTGAAGTTTATGCAGGACTCTTTTCTCTCATATTAATAATTGGGGGGGAGGGGGCTGAAAGGGGGATTAATGACACCACCCCAAGCAAACAACAAGCCAAAATAAGAATAAAAGAATGCCACTTATCTTGCTGAACTCCTTGTCCCTGTCTCTGGAGTTTTTAACCTAGACCAACTTGTCCTTCTATGTGGTCTTGAATGAAGGAAATGCTGTAAGTAACTCAAAGGGATGATAAAAGTACATGCTCAAAGAATTTCACCACGTGCCACTCACTGTTTATACAAAGCAGTCTGTAATTATACAAATGAGCATCATTCGAGTGTATTTGGAAGATTACAAAGATGCCCAGAAAACTCATGCTCCAGATGAAGCTGCCCAGATCATGTCACTGAACTGCCCAGAGCAGATATCTGACCAGGTGCCCGTTTCTCTAAGGTAACGAACAGTCTTTAAATGGCAAATGAACGGAGGCTGCTGCTTGATGCCGATGACATTGAAAATTTAGGATAACAGGAACCCCATCATTTTTCATTTGTATGCAAATTTTTCTGTTCCAGAAATTAACCCCTGGACCCCACGTCAGTTTCCATCTCTAGGAAGTTTTTTTGGGAGCACCACACAGAGCAGCCTTTTCTCTTGTCCAGAGGTCACCAGGCTTCCCTCTTTTAGAAGTAAAGGCGTCTACGGCCAGGTCAGAATGCTTCTTTGTTTTCGCTCATTACTGGAGCATAAAGAGCACTGCCGGGAAAGGCCCGTGGTAAAAGGCACTTCTCTAATGGCCGGTGGCATTGAGATGCAAACGTCTACTACTTTCGCCAAATAACTCTCATTGACCACTGGCCTAGCGTTAAGGTAAACCCCTCACAATAGATCAATCCTAGCAGCCACCTTTTCAGCCAGGTCTTCAGCTGTTAAAAAGTCCCTTTGTTATTCCCCACCTTAGACAAATGTCATCATCTACATGTGAAGGGAGAGAGGCGACTGAGGTTTTTAATTGATGTGGATTTAATTATGCTAATTCAGACAGCTGTAAAGCATTTCAGAATGGCAGCCTAACAGGGCAAACAAATACAGGTGCCCTTCACTGCAGGGGCTTAATTTTTAACCTAGGAACTTGAAAGGGGTCAGAGAGCTCGAAAGCCAAGACAATTTAACATTTGTAGATTTGAGGCTCCCACTCCCACACTGAAACATTTAGCAGGCTCTAAATAGTCATTCTTAAACACTTGGCCTTATTTAAAAGCCTCAAAGCCGTCTTTGATTAGAAGAGAAAATTTTAAATAAATGGAGTCATCAAGAATTATTCAAGATAACAGCAAAACAGAATCTGAGAATTTAAAATGGCCTTTATTTCTTTCCCAGAAATATCACAAAATAGGAATGATAACTTTTTGAAGTAGTGAAAATTTGTACAAAGCACTTTCTTAAGGATGAGATTCTAATCTTTTTGAACTAATGATGGGGTGATTTTTCCTTGCGATATCTCTCTGGTCCACTTTTCACCTCACTGTTGGAACAAAGTCTCGGTATTTCTGTCTAGAGCCAAGGCTCTGGGTTGCAGAAGAGCCCCTAGCCTCTTGGCTAACTGCTCCTGAGGGAGGCTCTATCCCTAAGGCCAGGCCAGGCCAGGCATTGTGAAAGAAAATGAAGAAAGAAATCTGAAGAGCTTTTATGGCTGTTTTGTGGCTTGCCTGGGTCTGAAAATGCCTCAATTCCTCACATCTGGATTCCCCACTCTTCAAGGCCCAGGATGTCACCACAGACAGAGCAGCAGGACAAAGGGTTTTCAATGAATCATCTTCCTTTCTCCCTGCCAGGCCTGGCTCACCCTGGTCAGCCCTCTTTTCTGTGTGTCTCCCTTTGTTCTGCAGTAATCAGCTGTGTAATTAGCTGGAGAAGAAAGGGCCCAACTTTTCTGTCCTACCCAGAGGAACAGAGTGGCCTGCCCTGTCCTTCCCAGGGTACGTAATTTGAGGTACGATTTCATTTCCAGCTTCTACTAATTCTTCCATCTTCAATAAGGTGTTTAAGTTCTCTGTCTTAACAGACTGCATGGAAGAATGGCTTAGAGCTGACATAGCTGTGGAGTCTGTCCAAGAGGCACAGTGCAGAGGCCCCTGACAAAGGGCTGCTTCTTCCAGAATTCTTTGGACATCCTCACCACATTTTCTTTCTTTATTAACTTTTAAGGATTCCCTCCTTCTGTCAATGTATTACTTGACTTCCCTACTTCCCCTCTGTTTCTTACCCTCTGATTCTTTTAACATCTTTTCAACTTTTTTTCATAAACTTTTTTGTGGTGACGTTTTTTGTTTGTTTGTTTTGTTTCTCTTCATAGCCCTGGCTGTCCTGAGATTCACTATGTAGACCAGAGCTGCCTTCATCCTTTTCCTTTTAGAGGGTCATAATAGGCAAGAAAAGTACAGAAGCCGATCTCAAAGGGATAGAAACAATTAACACTCTGTATCCTATAAAACATAGACACGTCTCTTCTGAGCGGCCGATCTGTTGTACAGCTTTAATCCCAGCATTAGGGAGGCAGAGGCAGGTGATCTGAGTTTGAAGCCAGCCTGGTCTTCATACTGAGTTCCAGGCTAGCCAGAGACCACATGGTAAGACCTTTGCGTTTAGTGCCGCCTGCATGTACATGAGCGGGCTCCGCGAGCCTGCATCCCTGAAGAGTACTAACACAGGCAGCCATCACTGTGCGCTTGCCGTCTTGGCTGATGTGGTATCATGTGTGAGACTGTGCTCCAGCATCTGGCATATACCGCTTGGCTCTGATGTCTGCTCATGCTGGCTTTTCCCATCTCCCTACACACGCCCACTTCAAAGATGATCCCTGAGCCTCTCGGGAAGAGGTGTGATGCAGATGTCTCATCCAGAGCAGAGCGCCCTCATTTTCTGCACGTTGACTGGTTCTCACTTTACATTTGGAGACAGGTTCCCTCCCTGGTTGGAAGCTCACTCATCAGGCTGGTTGGCTGGCAAGCTCCACACATCTGCCCATCCACACCTTCCTACCCCCAGGACTACAAGCACGAGCCACCATGCTTGGCTCTTTACCTGGATGCTGAGCATCCAATTCAGGTCTCCAGGCTTGCTTGGCAAGCACTTTATAGAGCGGTTTCCCTACCCAATGTAATATAAACTATGTTACTCTTGAATTATTTGTTTTTACTATGATATATCTAAATGTAGAATTATTTTCATTTATCTCATGCGTCTGTATCTGTTCATAGATAAATGTACTTTCTGGATTCCTTCCTTCATGTCTCTAAGCATCCATTAAAAAACCACACACACACACAAACACACACACACACACACACACACACACACGTTTTGTCTTTGCTCTATGATAACTGCTGGTACTTTATTTAGGTACATCTTTCAGTACAGTTCTTTAGCTATCGAGTCAGGACTCAATCACCATCAAGTCAGGACTTATAGTTGAATCATCAGATTTCTTGTTTCTGCAAATTTCCTTTTTCAAATTTATCTTTCCTTGACATCATATTTTCTTCTTTCACTTTATATCAATTTTTTCTTCTGCTTCTTTTATTATCCTACATATTTACAGTATTTTTTCATAGTACCATAGGTCCCCTGTTGAGAATCATTAATCTTCTTTTAGGAGACTTGCCTATTTGGATAACTTGTCGCTATGGTGCTATGAGCATCTTTCCAGCTACAGGCTTCTTGGGCACTCCAGGCTGTCAAGGCCCATAACCAGGTAATTTTTAGGCTTGTTTTTTTTTGTTTGTTTGTTTGTTTGTTTGTTTAAATTATATTCTATGTTTGACATTTTCTAGGATCTTAGGTAGCATGAATACATATTCTATAGCTTCATAACATATATCCAAAGGGGTTTAATACTTAGATTGTTTTTCCTCCCTTTGTAAAAACAAAACAAAACAACAACAAAAAATCCCCCAAACCAAAAAACAATGTCCTTGTTCACTTGAGCTGGGAATGGTGGGGGACATCTCTAGTTCCAGCACTCAGCAGACATGGCAGAAGCAGGTAAACCTGGGACATTATGATGGCCTCTAACTAGAAAGTTTTGCTTTCCAAAGAGTTTATGGAGAAAAACACTAATGGAGCCTCCCACACCCATCCTGCCTTTGACTCCTTACAAAAAAAATTTAGTTGGCAAACCATTTTAACAGTGTCCTGACTTTCTTAAATAACCACCTGAAACAATTCTATCCACTGAACCTTACTTAGATGCTTTTTTTTTGCCTTTTCCCTGTATTAGAGGGTTAGCAACTGTCTTTTTTCTGAGCGGCAATATGGTTCAGGAAAGAACACTCTACTGACATCTCTCCTGGCAATGTTGAACTATTAACCCACGGCCAGTTGCCGCTCAGCTCTAACATTTGTTAAAGATGAAGCAACTTTTTTATTAACTCACATTCTTACCTTTTCTGTGAATTGCAGATTAGCATATCCCTAACTGATGAAGAGTTATCCATTAATGGGTGAACTTGTATATAAAGAAGTCATACTTAGCAATTTCCCGTTAGAGTAGAAAAACTGAAATTGATTCAGAAAGTAAGGTCGGATTTGGAACCCCACCAGAACTTAAGAAATGGGAGACGCTTTACTACACACTTTTAAGAGTCTATACTGGAGTACCAAGACAAGGACTATGAATTTGAAGCTGATCTATTAGTACCTGAACACTGAGCATGGCTGCCTGAGAGGTGAGAAGCAGATGATTTGGCACGGTGAGGCAGCTGGTGCCTCAACACTTTAAGATCAGACAAATGTGCTAGAAAATGGACAGGCAAATAAAAGCTGCACAGAGGTGATTTTTCTTTTTCCTTCTTTTTGTTTTTTGCACTCTGACTTTTAGTTTTGTGCTTTCTGTTAGAGAGCCAACAGTTCAGTAGAATTAAGGCAGTACAAAAAAGTCACTGAGATACAATCTGTTGACACACAGAACATTTTTTTCTTTTTTTATTATTAATTACACTTTATTCACTTTGTATCCCCCATAAGCCCCTCCCTCCCCCTTCTTCACTCATGCCCCTCCCCAAGTCCACTGATAGGGGATGTCCTCCTCTCCTTCCTTCTGATCTTAGTCTATCAAATCACATCAGAAGTGGCCACATTGTCATCTTCTGTGGCCTGGTAAGGCTGCTCCCCCCTCAGGGGGAGGTGATCAAAGAGCAGGCCAATCATATTTTGTCAGAGGCAGTCCCTCTTCCCATTACTATGTAACCCACTTGGACACTGAACTGTCATGTGCTACATCTGGGCAGGGGTTCTAGGTTATCTCCATGAATAGTCCTTGGTTGGAGTATGAGTCTCTGGGATGTTCCTTGTGTTCAAACTTTCTTGTTCTGTTGTTCTCCTTGTGTGGTTCCTGTCCTCTCCAGCTCTTGAACATTTTGTTTTCGATATGACATGATACACTTAACAACACATTCATAATCAATAAAGATACATTACTGGGGTTTTGATATTGTTAGCCGGAATGCCTTAAAAAATACTGGTTCAACTAGCACCAGTTTTTCAGTTCTTTAAGGATAATTCGGTAGATCTGTATTTTTTGTTTGTTCATGCATACATACATACATACATATATTCGTGGTATCTGCTTTAAAATGCTTTAATAATTACAAATGAAAGGGGGTAGAGAAATGGATCAGTTGTTTAGAGCACTTACTGCTCTTGAAGAGGACCCAGGTTTGAGGCCCAGCACCCAAACTGGGCAGTTTATAATCTCCTATCACCCCAGTCTCAGGGATTTGAAAGACCTCTTCAGGTTCCTCAGGCTCCTACAGGTACACAGCGCACAAACAGACAAGCACACACACACAATAATAATACTAATAATAATGAACAACTAACTTTTGCCCTTAATCAAGAAAAGATTTATGTATGTGCTCCAAAACTTGACCTCCTAGGCTAAACCAAGAAGATGAAAACTAGATTTCATTCTAAGTCTTTGTACCTAGAAAAGGTAAATTTCCTGGATGTTAGAATAACACAAGCAATGCTTTAAAATAGATTTCTTTGTAGGTAGCATTTGAATTGAGGCAGAGTTTGGGGAAATGATCAGGCATTTTCCCATTTATTTTCAAAAAGTGAGAAATACGTACTTTTAATTGGCAAGAACCAGGAAGTACTGAGGTGCATCCGGGAACTTTAGCCCCAGGAAGACTTGGTTTCAAATTGCTCTGTTCTGTATGTTTTAGGTCACCTTCATGTTTCGGGCAGCACACCGTGCATAGCTCTTGTTCCCGTGTGCTTTAACATCTAGTGTACAAGACTGCGTTACAGGCGTAACTGCACCTAAGCCCATAATCACATGCACCCTGAAGCTAACAGTGGCCAGGAGCCCAGGGGTTCACATCAAGCTGCTGGGATTCAGCCTGGCTGAGAGCAACGTGAGTTCCTCCAGTCAGTATTCAGGACTCACTGTGAAAGACCAGGGACACCAAGGGTGACACAGACATACACGTCCAAAGGACGGGCAAGTGGCTGCAGTGTTCATGGTCAAGAAGAGAGCCCCTCACCTGACTTCTGAGAAACCATCATCAATGGCCACCATTCTGAAGTTCAGGCTTCCACAAGACAGGCTGTTGTGATAATTGGATGGGATCAAGCGCAAAAGAGGCCCTGTCGTACGGTAGGTGCTGAAGGAAACTGCCTTCCTACCCTGCCACTAGCTGAACTTTAAGCCATCCTGCCCGTTGGCTCCCACTGGAAGGGCTTGCTCTAAATAGAATGATATAATGGGATGTTTTTCTGTGCCTGACTGTCTGATACTCCACGTGCCAACCGAGAACAATCTCATGTTTATTTATTTAAGGTATTCTTAGTCCTGTCACTCATTTCTTAAATCAACTGGTTACTTTCCATTTCTGCTGCTTTTCATTAGTACAATGAACAGAATCAAATACAGGCTGTTTCTCACGGGCTGCTATGTTCCTGCACCTAGTGCCCTGGTCTTTTAGTGAAGGTCCTCCATGGAGACAAGAGCATGAAAGAAGGGAAAGGAGAGGAGAAGAGAGAAGAGAGGGGGAGGGAGAGAAAGAAAGAGAGACTGCGAGCTTGAGGCTATTCTGGTCTGCATAGTGGGTCCTAAGCCTGGTTGACCCATGCAGGCTCCGTGATTGTCACTTCAGTCTTTATGAGCCGCTATGAGTGAGCCCTGCTTAGCTGATTCTGTGGGCTGTGTTCTCACGGTATCCTCAGCCACTCCGGCTCCTAGAATCTTTCTTCCCCCCTCGTCTTCAGGGTTCCCTTGGCTTCCCCTAGTGTTTGGCTGTGGTTTAGAGAGACACTCTTACGCTGATGATACCTAGTTCTCAAACTCAGCTATGGTTTTGCCCAACAGGGCTGTGGAACTGTAGGCTTATGACTGGAAGGCTTCTGCTCGTTCTCATTGCTGTACATCCTTCTGTGGAGCTCCGAGGCAGCTTCCCTGGATGCAGACAGCATTAGCCTGGGTTTCCATACCAGTAAGGAGGAAAATAAAATCTACTGAAGGTTGTAGTGAAAATTTGGCCAGACAGTTGACAACTGAAGCTATCCATATTGTGGATAGCTAGGTGACAGGATTGGAATGAGTTCCCGACTGTTCTTGTGATTCACACCCATCTACCTTATCCAAAGCATGTTAGCCACTCCCCTCAGGCCACACCAAATACTGCTCTTTGCGCATGTGTGTAGCATGATGTTCCGTCACACAGGCCATTCTGGTCTACGTAGTGAGTATGTATCAATCTATGTCATGTCTTGTGCTTCCCCCCATACCTTCTGTATCCTCCACTATCAGGTAAAGTCTGAAGAGGTTGAAGAGAGGGTACAAATCTTTTGTTATAAGAAATCTAAGGAGGACTGGGGATGTAGCTCAGTTGGTTAAAAGTTTGGCTAGCTTGGCCTCCCCAGCACAGCCTTTGGGAGGAGGAGGAGGAGGAGACATGTGGATCAGAAGTTCAAGGCCATCCTGTGCTGCTCAGCTGGTTCCAGGCCAGTCTTGATTTTAGGCAGCCCTGTCTCAAAGAACAAAAGCAAAAAAAAAAAAAAAAAAAAAAAAAAAAAATCCCCACACAAATGAAACTACAGAGCAGACCTAATGGACAGTGTGATGGCCACAATTAGCAATAGTACATACCATGTTCTGAGAGAAAATCTTAACCGCCATTACTACATGAAACAAAACAGGTAACAGTGTGAAGCAACAGGATATAATCCATTTACAATATACGAATGTCAAAACGTTGTATTCTATACCGTATGTACAAGTACCATTTCTCAGTCACACCTCAACAAAGTCAGAAATATTAAAAAAAAATAAGAGAGTCTTTAATAAATGAATAAATGGTAGGACTTTACCAGGCTTCAAACTTCCTGAATTACCTCAGTCCCTAGAGGCATTTATTAAACTTAACAAGCATTTGCTGAAAACACACTCTGCTCCGGGCCTGTACCAGGTGCTTCTGGCTATAGAGGATTGACATGCCTGTCACTTGGGAAGATTTTCCTGACATATTTGTCACTTGGGGAGATTTTTCTGAGGGGGTCATACCAAGTCTCCACACCAATGGTGATGGCTATAATAATATCAGTCTGGAGGCCACACAGCAGGCAGTCACCTGGCCAGGGTAGCTGTGTGCACGGGGAGCTCAAAATTCAGAACTCCCACCCCACTGCTCAGTGCTGGAGAAATGCTGCAGGAGTCAGGAAACACCCTCCAAAGCCCCAGGCTCTTGAGCTGCAAACATGCCAGTCATCCAAGCCCTGCCACACAGATGTGCTCTCTGCTTATTTGCTTTGGTCTGGAGAGGTGATCAGTGTGTATTTATTATTAGTTTGTTGACAGCGTTCTTGACATGAGGCAAACACAATGAGTTGCTAATCATAGAAGGGGTCATTTATTTTCTATTTTGGGTCACTTGTTTTCTCTACTGAAGGAAGAGAACATGACAGCTCTCTGTTACTCGTGCCAAATTCAAACCCCCTTTTCCTTTCGAAATCTGCTTATGCCATCCTTCCTGACTATGCTTTGCTCTGTGCAGGTACTTCAGCCTCGGCTCCTACTTGTGAGGCCTCAGCTAACAAGACCTGCTTCCTGCAAGAGTGGAAAGGCCAGAGGCCAATGGAGACTTCCTGCTCAGTTCCTATGAGGGGTAGCTTACGCTTGCAGAGCTGCTCAGTGCATTCCCTTGGCATGCTCTCCTTCTAGAACCCTCACAGCAGAGCAATAGCTCTTCCATGAATATATTATCTGTGCTAACTTGACAGTCTTGCTGTTGACAATATTGGTTGTACTTCACTCCCCTGCTGTGGTCCAAAATCAGATCCAACACCTCTGGGCCTGTACCGTGGTTGTACAGCAGCTGAAGGGACCGCTGCCAGAGGCTCTGAAAGGGCTTCTCTCCAACCTCAGCACCTGACTTCCTGGCTGCCGCTCTTCTAGTCTCATTGGTTGCTGTGGCAGCTGTGAGTCTGACAGCGAGCTTGGTGTTGGGTCAAGTTTTCTGTGTGGCTGGCGTACTGAGGGAGTACGCCATTTTTCTTGACTTATACTTGATTACAGAGAATGCCCTCTAAAACCTTTTAAAATAATTTAATAGCCATAAACAAACCTTTGGAATAGGATTTTTCTTTTTTTAATTCAATGCCGAAATGCAAGCAGTAGGGATAGAGCCAGTCCAAACCAAGTTTTTGAGACCGTGGACTATCATGTGTCATTTAGAATCCTGGTAGCCTTGAATACAATGCTTATAAATACAATATAGATTTGTGTGTATTAGAAAAAAACTGTAAGAAACTCCTTCTGAAGACAATTTGAAAAAACCAAATCTTTACATCCTAAGATAGACAATATTAAATAAGATATAGCTCTAATAATAAGATGTCACTTTTCTCAATAGTTAAAATATCAATCACTTATGCAATCTGTTATTTACGAAAAAATCTCCAGGGCTTTAGCTTTCATTATGATAAACCAGCTACACGCTCACCCAGACAGTGCAAACGATGAATTTCCACAGTATAAAAGTTCTTTGTGACGTCACCTGATGAGCAACCGACTGCCTTTAGACTCCTTTTGGGGAGTACAGGTTTTTTTTAAGATTATTTATTTTATACGAATGAGTGTTTTGCCTACATGTATGTATGTATGAGTACCACATTCATGCCCGAGGAGATCAGAGGAGGGCATCAGATTCCCTGGAAGTGGATTACGGACAGTTGTGAGCTATCATGTGGATGCTGGGAGTTTTAATCCAGGTCTTGTGGAAGAGCAGCCAGTGCTTTTAACTACTGAGTCATTTCTCCATCCTTGGGAGTACATTTTTTTTTTTTATCAAAGGTTATATGCATTTTTTAAAAAATGACAAAGACAATTTTCGCTGTTTACATTATGAGTAAAAGTGGTGAGAGTAAAGTTTGCACTATGACAGATACTTGAGGAACGTTTTGTCTATACATAAAAATTGAATACTTTTTTGCAGTACAATTGTATAAAGAGTATATCTGAAGTAATATCTGTAATAACCACAAAAATTAGGAAACATTTTTAATTCCCACACCATTCTTGTGGTTTGCAAGTCTTCAAGAACTCTCTTTTGTTTATTTATTGAGGAAAGATCATAGCATCTTCATCTGCTCGATTATCACTGAACACAGAAGGCAGGATTGCACCAGGCAGCTAGTCAGAAAGAGAAACAAACTGGCGTGTCCCAAACGTCTGCAGAACCAAGTCAAGTAAGGTGATGAGCCGCCGTACCGTGTTCTACAGGCTTGGTCGTGGTGTTCCATTTGCCCAAACTGAGAACATTCCAGTGGTCAAGACTACTTTTCCATACTTACCCAAGAGCCCAAGGGAGTAAAGCCATTCAGTACCAAGATCCCCTTGGGTCAGCGATTGAGGCTGTGTGCACAATGTGTCCTAAAGAAGCCATGAATGCAGCTCTACAAACACGGTCCCCTCCAGAGAGACTTCCTCCCAGTTATTTGAGATGAATCTGAGGTGAATCTGAGGCTTGGTCATCAGGCTGATTACATCTCCTGCAGGCAATATGTATTTATCAATAAACAGCCAATATTTTGCTGATAATGAAGACACTTTTGTAAATGTTAATAGAAGATAAAGATAGACATTTTAAATTACCCCTTGTTCTTCCCTCAAAGGCAGGAAACGTCATGGTCTTTGCAAAACTTTATAGGGCTCTTGTTCCTGCTGCTGTTTTTATGCTCAAAAGTCTCTGCACAGTGAAGTTACTAAATAAACAAAATGCTTAAATGCTACAGTCAAGTGTTGTCTTAAAATCAGTGTACATTTTCTCAAACAGGTTAACATAGAAAGGAGATAAATTTAAAATTCAACTTCCAATTCTTCCCAAAAACAAAGATTGTGGGCTAAACAAAATTAACTCAAACTTTTATTCTGAAGCTAACCCCAACTGGTATTTGCTGCCTGTAGCTTTACATCTGCATCTGGTAAGCATCGCTGTCTATTTCTTCCTCTACTTGATCTTTTGAAGTGTGATTTGTCTATAATAACATAAATCTAGGCCTTTGGAACCAATGTTCCGTTAGAGTGATTGACATTATAGGGTTTTTAAAGAAGATTCTGTCACAAGACACTAAATTGAAATTTTAAAGAAATGATGGAAATGGCTGCAAGGGAGAGAGGTAGCCTTTTAAATCTAATTTGTTATGCACCGCGGTAGGGTAATGGAGGCAATGAAAGTTCTTTTATGGAGTCCCCATGTCCAAAAGGTATTTAGGTAGCAAAGGTTGTTAAGCAGACTCCCTGTGGTCCTGTTCAACTGAAGATGGCAGGACATGAGGTATACAGGTCTGTCTCCTCCTGGTTTTTATTTCCTAGGGAAGAAAACTGCAAAGGACATCTTAGGATGCTTAGAGATCACAAAGGCGTTGCCAGAACCCTCACGGGTCGGCTTGAATAGAGGAGCGAGCTGAAGGGCAGCTGGAACCTTACAGGGAGTTAAATCCTTCAGGTGGGTCTTTTCAAATTCCAATAGTGAAGAGTTACCGGAGAATTGGTGAGGATTTCACTAGGCCCCAGCAGGTTTGAGATCAAAAGCTTTGGTTAAATAAAAGCCTGTTGGGAAATCTTAAAACCTCTTTGTAATGTAACTTTAAAAAGTTAATACAAAGAACCCTTATGCTGAAGCGGATAACAGCACGAACAAAGAGTATATCAAAACTGATTCCATTAGGAAAAAGTGGACATACAAATTCACTTAATTTAAAAAGCAATCCAGTTACATTACTGTGAGCAGAACCACAGCGTTCATCTTACCATCCCGCCCACTTAGATGATTTTCGTTCCTGTTACATTGCCAGACTGCGATTTTTGTTGTTGTTGTTCAGATGTAATTTTAAGCAAAAAGCAAGTTCATTTTTCAAGAAGAGAATGATATTATCTAAACACATTCCTAAAGAAAATGCTTTGAAAACAAGCTAAAGATTAAGGTTGATGTTGGTTAATTGGTCTTCATGGTGTCAAATTGCTATTTGCCTCATCATTGATAATCTATCAAAATGCAACATAAACGTATTTTTTGTAATTAATACCAACCCACTCTTTGAAAAATCATATCCTTTTATAACCAAAATTGTCAACTCATGGCTTGGTGTAGGGAAGGGAACATTTTTATGAGTCTAACGCCTCAATTTACATTACTTCTTTAGCCTTTCAGAACGCTTACATACTTACATGTTTAAGTGCGATTTCGATCAACAGATTAATAGGGACAGTGAAGTGGACTGCACAGCCATTTAAAGTCAGCTCGGACCACAGCGTCCGATTCAGTCTGAGAGCAGCAGTCAACTGTACTTTAGTCTCATGTGCGGTGGGATGCCCTGGTTCAACCCACATTTTCCTATATCCTCCCCAAACACCTTTTCCTTGTGATTGCTATTGACGATAATTATCCTGACATTTTTATGCTGGGAGAGACACTGGCATTTCCCTCATATTCATTTTTCATTTCCTTTTCCCTCTTTCTTTCTTTCTTTCTTTCTTTCTTTCTTTCTTTCTTTCTTTCTTTCTTTCTTCTTCTTCTTCTTCTTCTTCTTTTTTGTTAAAAAGATTTATTTTTTTTTATATTTTATCTGTACGTGGGCCTGCCAGTTTGCCTGTTCTGTGTAACATATGTATTCGAGTGCCCACAGAGTCCAGAAGGGGGAGTCAGATTTCTGGGAACTGGAGTTGTATGTTACTGTGAGCCGTGCTGGGAACTGAGCCTGAGCCCTCTCCAAGAGCTGCAGGTACTCTGAGTGCTGAGCCATCTCCACTGCCCTTAGCCTGGGAATTCTCATTGAATGAGACGAAAACAACCAATCAGCTCTAACCTCATTCTTTGTCCTATATAAAATCAAAGCTCAAGGACATTGGCTCAGAATACTTATTCAGTTACTAAAATAGTATTTTCCTAAGTAGCAACTCTCACTTTGTCTCCAATGAACTCTTGGTTTTATATTTGGTATGTAACAATGTGCTTTTTTGAATGGCCATGCTCACTGAAAAATATTAAAATATCTTAGAATAATTTCTCCACTAGAGAAACCAATTTTAAAGATTTGATAGCTTTACTTAGATACATACAGGGTTGACAGTTTTTAACACCAAATTATGTGTGTGTGTGTGTGTGTGTGTGTGCATGTGTATGTGTGTGTAGATAACTAACTTTAAAAAATAATGATATTTTACCAGTACAAATATTCCCCTTTAACTGGCTATAATCACCTTCATTTTGTTTATTTCATGATATATTTAATTCTACTGGCAAGCATTAGGCTCCATTAATTTTTTGTTCTCATAAACTGTTTTAGTAAACATCTTTAAACATAAATTCAGAAATATTTTCTTGGCATAAATTCCTAGACATGAAGTGGACTTAAAATGTTGAAGAATTTTGTTAAATTGCTCTACAGTCTGTGCCAATTTACACTTCCACCAACTGTGCACAAGTCATTTTCCCTATAACCTAGACTAGATATAATTTATTTGAAATTAATTAAAATTTATTTAAATGTTGTTAATCTAATTGGGAAGGTTGTCTCACATTTTTATTACTGTTTCAAACCCTCAATTACTTAAGAGCCTTTAAGTAAACAGATTTCTCAGAAAGTCACACCTGGGGACTTCCCCACCCCCAATGGAATCTGTCTGGTACCAAATTGGCTCTCCTCTTCTACCCAAGTAGGTTGTCCCTTTACACCAACCGTACCTTTGAATCTAAGGGGGCCGGGGAGAAGACCTTAATATTAGCCTAAATACATATGGGAAAGATCAAATAGTTCTAATGACTCTCAGAGTGAAAAAAAAAAAAAAAAAAGTTTGATGTGAACTGTGGTAGCGGTTTTAATCATGGCTCTTCTCCATTGCTGTGGACAGGTGGGTAAACAGAAGCTTTCACAAGAAGAAATCCCCTATCTTCCTTTCTCTTGAAGGCTGTGGCTAGATTATTAATTCTCCCAGGAATCCTAAGTTCACTGCACTGCTGATCTGATAGGAAGAGGTATAAAATAGTGCAGTTGTATATTTGAATATAATATTGACAACATGAAAAAAAAAGCCACTTCGTATTTCTGTAGTGCCAATGTCTCAACGGAACCAAATTAGAATTAGATGTTTAAAAAATACATAAACCTTAACGCTCATATTTATATCCTAATCAAAAGAATAACACATGAAAGACAGCAGGCTCTTTGTGAGAAGCCCCATTGTGCACCGACCGGCCCTCTCCCTAAACCTGCCACTGTGTTGAAACTTTCTATTGGCTGAAGAATAGAGAAAAAAAAGTATAAAGACATCTGTTTTCAGCTGCGCTATTCCACTAATCACGGCAAGGAGCTAGTGAGTGTGTTCGCTAAGAGTGGTTGACGGAGTTGTCTACCTCTGTGTAACAAATAAACCCAGACGTTAGCAGCTTAAGGTAAAACATAGGCCTTACCCCTACAGTATCCTTGGCTTTAGCATTGGGTACAGTTTAGCAGGGTGTACTGCTTCATGTCTGTTTGGAAAGTGCAGTCCAGATGTTAGCTGACAGATAGCACAGTCACACCAAGGTTCCTCTGTAGGCCTGGAGTAAAGACTGTTCCCTCTCTCCATGTGAAAGGGTCAGCTTCAAGCTCCTAGATCACCAATAAATAGCAAATGTTTCACCAAGGCAGAATCCCCATCGGAGCTCAGACATTCCTGGGTGGTAGGATTAGGTTCAGCAGACGTACTGGACTACGTCTCGCTCTCTCAGGAACCACGAGGGCTGGCTCTCTAACAGAGAGACTGTGACCAACTCTGCCAGCAAGGCAGACGCCAGTTTTATGTGACCGACATGGAGGTGCTTCAATTACGTTGCCCATAGTCTACACTTCAGAAGCAAGCCACAAGGCCTTGTCCACACTCAAACGGAGAGCACCACACAAGGCCACAGATATGTGGAAGTGGGGGCCCTGATGGCTGTATTCAGTGTCTGTTGCTCACAGAAGCGACTTTTCGAGTGATAAAGAGGACAGAAAAGACCCGAAATGTGGGTAGGAGAATTCAGAAAATGCTGTGAGAGGGGATTTCTTTGAGAAAAAAAATCCTCAATAATCCAGTGAGGTATAGATAATACCCTCAACAAACATAGGTGAGTCTGGGCACTACCTACCTTTAGCAAGGGGATGTAGGGAGTCTTGGATCACACTGGCATGTGTCATGTAAAGGTGGCAGTGTCCCTCCAGCGGCTCACACAGTGGAGACAGTAACTACTGTCCTGTTGAGGGAGAAGCAAAGAATGACAAATGTCACACAAAAATGGTCACTTCAAATAAGAAGGAATAGATAGCGACTATTTTAATGTGGAAGCAGAAAAAAAATGAGAATAATTTTTATTCACTCAAAATGTCACATCTATTAATTTCAGAAAAGCAAAATTAATAATATTTCAAAGACTACGATTCTGCATCGCATCTAAACAAATCCACCTATCATTTGTTCCTGATTCGGTGGGCTTTTAAATTTTGGCTTTGTTCTATCAATACCAAAAATTCATTGGTCACTGAATGCTTACCCTTACTTTCCACCGACTTCTTATTTTAGCTGATGTATTCTGAGGGATCATTAAATAAAGTCTAGAACATGCCCCCATTCAGACCGAGGGACTCACGGGCATGCTATATTTATCAGGATGGCTACTCAGGTGGGTGTGTACACATAAGCGCGACACAGACATTTCTATGATAACAAAAACGAGCAAGTGATACTACAGCACATAAATTGTCTTAACAGGTTTTGTTCATTTTTGTAAAAAAAAAAAAAAAAAACTTACTAATTAATGCAAGTGTTGCAATCATTTTTATGACATTCCCCAGAGCTGGCACTTTAAGGGTTATGCCATATGCTGATTGACAGCAGCCATAATTCTATACAATGAGACTGTACCATATTGTTTGAAGTGAGGTGATACTCATCTCTTGAAACTGATCAAACCTACGAGTGCATTAGACAGTCTTACAATGTAACCGCGCTGCATGGAGGGACTGCCGAGGCTGATCATCCCGGGCACACTTTTTGCCTTGGACTTTGCTAATAGCAGCCGTGACACATCGCTGCACCAATGTTTCGCTCTAAGAAGTGAAGACTAAGACAGAGGAAAAAAAATGTCTGTTTAAATACTGTGGCTTGGTTATGCTGTGTGAGTGCGTGTACATTTGTAGACGTCTTTGGAATCACAAATTTGCCTCCACTAACATCTCCCTAAGTATAAAACCCATAAAGGACGGGATAAAAAGGAGATTCCACACAGGGCATAAAAGAACTCAAGTGCTACTTATTTTTCTTCAGTTAACAAGCAGACTTGCTTGGAAGTCGTTTTGCTTTTTAAACAATTCTCTTTTTCTGCATCACCCAGTGATATTTTTTCCTAATGTACTATTTTGTGAAGCTGTTGCTTATCTGGTAACCAGGGGAGCCTACTTCACTTGCAGATGGAAACGGCATGGGATCCTGTTCCCCAGGCTCTGTAAGTAGTTTCGGCTCTGGAGAGTGGTGGGCATAGAGCCTGTGGGGAGCCTGGCTGTTTCTAGGTGGTTTCCACAGAGAGAACCCTTGACCAGGGGGTGGGGTGGGGTGGGGTGGCAGCGTTAAATTGAACTCCCATTTTATTTTTCACTGACTCATGCATCCATCCATCCATCCATCCATCCATCCATCCATCCATCCATTAATCCATCCATCCATTAAGCAACTTTCAAAACCATGCCCAGGGAACCTCGCAAAGAAGCAAGAGGGCTGGGATGATGTCCACTTCATACCCAAGCATCAGTTTATGCAGATATCTGAGCTGTCTGTCACTAGCCAATCTGTTCTTCTGTTCATTCTTTAGTCTAAACTTACTCTTACTCCACCCTTAACCTTGGTGTGCTCAGTGTGGGGCCTCTTGGGCTAAATATCTTCCCACTGTTTGGACCTGTAGAAACCACGTGAATGTGGAGCTGTGCAAACACTTCACACAGCTACCTCTATGATTTGTCCACAGGGATATCTGAGGCCGCAAGCCTCCTGGCCTCTTCCCAGTAACGAGACCACAGAGCTCTCTGCTCTTGTGTCCTTTCACCCAGGGAGGTGAAGGAAGAACAGGCACTTCCACAGAGACACCACTAACCCCTGGATGTCTTTGCTTTCCCTCCAACCACTTCTGCTGCCCGTGAAGCTGATGGGTCTTTATGCAATGCGACAACTTTCACAGTGATAAGCACTTCTACTGGTGGGGTTCAATTCAGAATCTCACACTAGATGTAGCTTAGGTCTCTTCTTTTTCTTTCTCTTTCTCTCTCTCTCTCTCTCTTTCTTTCTTTCTTTCCTTTCTTTCTTCTTCTCTCCCTCCCTCCCTCCCTCCCTCCCTCCCTCCCTCCCTCCCTCCCTCCCTCCCTCCCTCCCTCTGTCCATCCCACCCTTGGTTCTTCAAGACGAGGTAGGGTTTCTCTTATGTATCCTTGGCTGGACTCTGTAGATTAGGCCTTGAACTCAGAGACCTGCCTGCCGCTGCCTCCCTAGTGCTGGAATTACAGTCATGCACCACCATGCCCAGTTTACACTGACTTTCTAATTTTAATGCCCTTGAAGATGAATCAGTTACTCTACAAAATTCACCTCAGTGTGGACTTACTTCATGTTTCCCTAGGACTGGCCTTGGCTGTCCTGCAGCCTCAATGATGTGCTTTTCCTATACCTGATAGCATGCCAGTCATGGCTTCATTAACTGACACCCACCATACCTCTCTACTAAATCGGTGTCTTCTATTCTTGCCTACCAAGGGAAAGACTGTGCATGCCAGACACTTATGTTTATTTCTTTTGTTAAAACAATCTGTTTATTTTTATTTTATGTACATTGGTGTTTTGACTACATATATGTCTGTGTGAGGATCCTTGGAACAGGAGTTACAGACAACTTTGAACTGCTGTGTGCGCGCTGGGAATTGAACCCAGATCCCCTGGAGAAGCAGACAGCGCTGATCCTTCTCTCTAGCCTCCACTTACATTCATTTCCGTGTGTGCCTGTATGCGTACATTATGACACCTATACTGTTTACATAGTCATTCTAAATTTCCATTTCTATCTATTAATAACTGCCACGTCAAAGTGTAAAAAAAAATGCCACAATTCTTGTGGCAATTACTAATGCAGTTGCTTCTGCTACAACTCTTATCACCTTAACAAGACCTTTCTCTGCGTAGCTCTCCTCTCTCTGCTGTTCTGGGTTGCATTCTCCCACTGGGCCACTGTCCATCATGGGTACCATCTTGTTTTGTTCATGGTATTTACTCCGGCGAGATTGCCAGATATTGCCTACTGCTGTTTCTCCTCCTCCTTGGGCACGGCACACCTTCCTACACAACTTAAGTCTTACTAGCTTGCTCTGTTCCATCACATGGTCCTAGGACTCAATTTTTGAGAAAGAAGCAAGAATGTTATTCAAACCGTGCTTGTAATATTTCATCCTTCGGTTTTATGGAACTGACATGCATTTTGCACTTTCAAGTATTTTTGGAACTTTTGTTTTTTATTGCTAATGTGATAAATTGTGTTCGACTTTACTTCTCAGTTTCTAAATTAGTCATTATTTTAGGCCAACCAAAATGTTTGCAAGGGTTTTATTAGTCAGTATTTTCCATAGAAAGAAAAAGAAACAAGAAGGGATAGATAGAAAATAGATAGATGAATGACAAAAACAGAGGTAGATAAAGAGGTAGAAGATAGATAGATAGATAGATAGATAGATAGATATAAATAGATAGATAGACAGACAGACAGATAGATAGATATATAGATAGGCTGATAATAGACAAAAAGCTTGAGCATCACAGAAGCTCATGGTGTAGCGTCTGAGAGCATCTTTAGGGGAAGGCTGCTGGTTCAAGTCCTGGATTCCAAAGCCCAGAGAACTGGGAGTCTTGACATCCTGGAGGGGAAGGAGAAAGCTCCCTCAGGAAGAAGGGAGGACCTTGCACTTCCTCTGTTTTTTTTTTTTTTTTGACAGCTTAGGTCCTCACCTGACCAAACTGTACCTGCCCACAGAGAATGAAGACAGATCTTTCTCTTTTTTATAAATTAAATTTTTGTTTTTTTAATATTAGTAACAGTTTATTCACTTTGTATCCCAGCTGTTGCCCTCTCCCTCATTCCCTCCCAATCCCACCCTCACTCTTTCATCGTCTCCCTGCCCCTTTCCAAGTCCACTGACAGACCACAGAGGAGGACTTTGCAGCCAGGCATGAAGTTACCTGATAAGCTAGGGTCAGATGAAAGGGGAGGAGGTCCTCCCCTATCAGTGGACAGAGCTTTCTTACTGGGCTGACTAATCCAAATGCCAGTCTCATCCAGAAGCACCTTAGTGACAATGCCAGGAAACAATGCTTCCACAGCCCAGGTATGCTTCCAATAACCTAATGGTCAGTTCGCTCCATGTTCCAAAATGTTCTAGAAAACCCCACATCCTCATCCTGCTTAGCTTAAGACTCACTATAGTGGTGTCACTCTATGCATACAATTTACAGCGTTAACATTGTCTGTGTCCTACCTGTGACTGTGTCCATTTGATCTATTACTTAGAGCCGGGTGTCAACACATTTCCACAAATTGTAAGCTGTCTATTTTTTATTGTAATCCGGTCAATCTAGCCACACATGTTTGGAATATATGTTGTTTAATACCTATAAATTCAGAATCGTTACATATCCTAAGAGAGTTGTTACCTTTTTTTCATTAAGTAGCTGCTGCCATTATTTTTTTTTTTGCAGTCAAGTTCTTTTTTTATTTTTTCCTTTTTATTTATTACAATTTATTCACTTTATGCCATTCTTCTTAATATTGTCCTAATAGTGGATTTTGCTTTAAGTTCTATTTTTATACAGTAGCAACAAATTTTGTTTTCCAGTTAGTGTTTTCCTACTGTTTGTTTTCTTTGACTTTTACTTCCAAATTTTATACACGGTTAAAAATTGCACTTATGTCCAATAAACATCATTTACCTAAATATATAACATTCCTTGTTGAGGATTTGCTAGAAGGTCACCTTAAATTGCTGGCATTGTCATATATCTGGACCTAGCTCCACCATTGTATTTTGTGCAGGAGCCTACATGTGCTTGTGTGGAGACTAGGGGGTTAGCCATTAGTGTCTTCCTACATTGTTCCATCTTTACACTTTGAGACAGGATCTCTCACCAAACCCAGTGCTCACTGCCTAAACTAGCCAGCTAGCAAGCTCTCCTTTCTCCACCTCCAAGAACTGAGATTACAGGCAGGTACTGCCATACCCAGCTTTACACAGGATGCTAGGATTGTATAGCAAGCCTTTACTCACTAAGCTGTCTCCCCAGACTGTTCCATTTTGTGTTTGGACTTGTGTGTGTTTGCAAATGGAGGCCAAAAGGTTGATGCTCGGTGTCTTCCACTATTGCTCCCCACCTTTATTCACCTAGTGTACTGATTGACTGATTGATTGATTGATCGACTGGCAATTTCATATACGAGTACAGTATATTTAGATCATATCCATCCTTCCCAGCCCCTCCAGCCTTGCCTGGAACAACCCCACCTACCCCCAAACACATGCAAGCCTCCTTTTAACTTTCTGCATTCTTTTCTATAGCCCACTGAGTTTATTTAAGCTGTCCATCTGCATGGGGGCAGGGCCACCCGCCGGAGAATGGCTGACCACCAAGGGCCACACTGCTGAAGATAACTGACTCTCCTGCTATGGTAGCCTCAACAGTACATCAGCTTTGCCATTCCTTGGAATTCAGATTACCGTATGGAAAAGGTGAAAGTATCCGGGCTTTGTTCTAAGCTTCCTTTCTAGCCCTGGAAAGAGACCCTGCCTTCTAAGTAAATGTGGTAGTTTGAATGAGAATGGCTCCCATGGACTTATATATTTAAATACATAGTTCCCAGCTGGTGAACTGTTTGAGCAGAATTAGGAGGTGTAGCTTTGGTAGCAAAGGTGTGTCCCTGGCAGCGGTGGGAGGGCGGGGAGGGAGCTTTGAGGTTTTAAAACCACACCATTTACAGTGTCTTTCATTTTCTCTCTGTCTTCTGTTTGTTGTCTAAAGGTGTGAGCCCTCAGCTACTGCTTCAGAGCCATGCCTGCCTGCTGCCATGCTCTCTGCCATGATGACCATGGACTCTAACCCTCTGAAAGTGTAAGCCCCAAATAAATGCATTCTTCTATAAATGGTCCTGATCATGATGACTCACCACAGCAATAGAAGAGTAGGACACTAAACTACCCAAAAGGAGATGGAAAGGATTATTATCACTTTAATGAGATAACATACCTTTTCTTTCCCAGAAGCCTCTGGTGTGGAAGCTTGCAGAGCCCTACGGCATTAGCTTGCCTGCTTTCATTCAGAGTTAGGATTCAGAAATGTGTAAATTTCACTTTACTTATTAATTTTTTGAATACTGACCAAAGGCTATGAATGCTTCCTAGTCACTCTGGATTTTCACTCTTTCTCTGATGTCTTTCTCTCCTTTTATCATGTGGTTGCTTGACCAACCTTCATTGCAAACACTAAGGCATTTTCTCTTCTCTATTCCTTTTCCTGGCAGCTGCTGAGATTCATAGCTTGCTCTCTTTTGTTTTTCCTGTAAACTCTAATAAAATTATCCTTGAGCTCCCTTTTGAGTTTCTAAATTCTTTTGTTAACCAGACTAAGAACCCCAAAGGGCAGAGGTTTCCCCAATGTCTTAGTCAGTGTTCTATTGCTGTGCAGAAACACCATGGCCACAGCAACTCTTCTAAACGAAAGCATCGAACTGGGGCTTAATTACAGTTTCAGGACTTTGTCCATTATCCTAAAGGCAGGGAGCATGGTGGCATGCAGGCAGACAGGGTAGCTGAGAAGCAGGCAGAAGGGAGAGAGAGACCCTGGTTTTGCAGGCATGGGCTTCTAGAACCTCAAAGCCAGTTACATGCTTCCTCCAACAAGGCCAAGCTTCCCAATCCTTTCAAATAGTGCATACACACATACAGGTATCATATATGTATATGTGCCTTAGTTTTAGGGTTTCTATTGCTGTGAAGACCATGGCAACTGTTACAAAGCAAACATTTAACTAGGGCTGGCTTGAAGTTTCAGAGGTTTAGTCTATTATCCTCCTGTTGAAAAGTATGGTGGTGTGAAGGCAGACATGGTGCTGGAGAAGAAGCCAAGAGTCCTACATCCAGATCGCCGGTAGCAAGGAAAGAACTGGCCCGAGCTTCTGAGACCGCAAAGCCCACCCCTCAAAGACACACTTCCTTCAACAAAGCCACACCTACTCTAACAGGGCCATGCCTCCTAATACTGCCACTCCATATGGATCTATAATGGAAGGACATTTTTATTCAAACCACTACTGTGTGTGTGTGTGTGTCTACTTATATATTTATATATATCAGATATGTATAATTAGATGTGACTTATTTATGAATATATGTATATACAAATAAATATGTGTGTGTTTAGTGGCATCCATAGACTCATGGGTTTGAATGCTTGGCCCATAGGGAGTAGCACTATTGGGAGGTGTGGCCTTGTTGGAGGAAGTGTGTCACTGCGGAGGCGGGCTTTGATGTCTCCTATGCTCAAGCTATGCCCAGTGTGGCAGGCAATCTCCTTCTGCTGCCTTTGAGTTAAGATGTAGAACTCTTGGCTCCTCCAGCAACATGTCAGTCTTCATATTGCCATGCTTTCTGTCATAATGACAATGGTCTAAACCTCTGAACTGTAAGTCAGCCTCAGTGAAATGTTCTCCTTGATAAGAATTGTGTTGGTCACTTTGTCTTTTCACAGCAATAGAAATCCTAACAAGACAGAAGTTGGTACCCGGGCCTGAGGTATTTCTATGACAGGCATGATCATGCTTTTGTTTGAAGGAACGAAGGAATGGATATTTTTGGACTTTGGCTTAGGAAAGCAGTGGAATGTTCTAAGCACTGCTTAATGGGCCATACTAGTAAAAGCATGAAAGACAGTGGCACTGAATGTGATTTGAACTGTGGGGCCCTGGCTCAAGAGGCTTCAGAGGAGAAGAATTTTAGTATGTTACCTAGAGATGCTTTGGTGAAGAATGTGGTTGCTTTTTGCCTAAAGCTAAAGTAAGAGAGTTAGATTGATTGCATTTGTAAAAGAAATCTCAAAACAGCCTAGTATAGACTCTGTCATGTGGGGTCACTCTTATGAAGAAGGTTTTGATGAAAATGAGCAAGCAGAACAAGAAAAAAAAATACAGAATGTATGGTTCAAGGATTAAAAGGCACCAGAAAGTAGAGTGGAGATAAATCCCGTGTTCAAGGAGATAAACAGATTAAAGATGTTGAATGGACTTAAGGAAGTGGTGACCTCTGGTAAGATCCCACCCAGCTAAGTTTCCATCTTGTGTAAGGAATTAAAGAAAGTCTTAGGTCCAGGCCTGGTGGTACAAACTTTTAGTCCCAGCACTCAGGAGATAGAGGCATGCAGACCTTAGAGTTAAATGCCAGCTTGGTCTACAGAGCAAGTTCCAGAACAGCCAAGCTTAGGCACTGAAACAAAAAGCTGGTGAAGATGTAATTGAACAAGGGGCCTGGTTCCAGATCCCCAAAGCAGCAGAACTAGGAAGCTTTGGCCACATGGTTCTGGCCAGGTCAGAAGAAAGGGGTTATAGAATCTCACTCTGTAGCTCAGGAAAGCTGCTGAGGGCAAGTGTGTTGCAGGGGTGTTCCTGCATGGAGGACCAGAAAGCCTATTGTGTGAAGCTGGGAAAGTGATGCTTAGATTGTCTTGAAAACCCCAAGATGTTAGAGATGCCAGAAACGTGGATACTGTCAAAGAAAGCTGCTAAGTGGGAGTGGAACTAGGCTGAGGGAAAGAAGTATGTTGCAGTCAATGATGCTGAAAGGAGTTGGAGATCTGAAGAGCATTTTGACATTGGACATGGAGATGCTGAGTTTGGAGTTTGCCCAGCTGCTTTTCAGTCTTGCTTTGATCCAGTATTTCCTCCCTATGTTTCCTTCCCTATGTTTTTAAATTATAATGTATACCTTGTGCCATTATATGTTGGAACTATGTGATTTGCTTTTTGTTTTTTTTTTTTTTTTATTTTACAAGAGATTACAGTTATGAGATTGCATGAATCTCAGAACTTTGGATTTTTTTCATTTCATTTTATTTTTATTAATTACAGTTTATTCACTTTGTATCCCCCTGTACCTCCCTCCCAATCCCAACCTCCCTCTTCCCTGCCCATGTCCCTCTCCCAGTCCACTGAAAAGGGAGGTCCTCCTCCAATTCCCTCTGATCCTAGTCTATCAGGACTCATCAGGAGTGGCTGCATTGTCTTCTTCTGTGGCCTGGTAAGGCTGCTTCCATCAGAGACAGTCCCTGTCCCCATTACTATGGAGGCCACTTGGATACTGAACTGCCATAAGCTACCTCTGTGCAGGGGGTTCCAGGCCATCTCCATAAGTGGTCCTTGGCTGGAGTATCAGTGAGTATCAGTTTCAGAAAAGACCCCTGTGCCCGGACTTTTAAGAACTTTGGATTTTTAAACATTGTCGAGACTTTGATAGACTATGGTGACTTTTGGATTTGGGTTATATGCAGATTGAATGATGTTATGACTACAAGCTTATGGAGGCCAGGTAGTGGAATGTGGTGCTTTGAATAGGAATGGCCCCCATAGACTCGTGTGTTTAAATGCTTGGCCTGTAGGTAGTGGTGGTATTAGGAGTGGTGGCCTTGCTAGAATAGATGTGGCCTTGTTGGAGGAAGAGTGTTACAATAGGGAGCAGCTTTGAAGTCTCCAGTGCTCAAGCTGCACCCAGTGCGACAGTCTCATTCTGCTGCCTTCAGATCAAGATATAGAATTCTCAGCTCCTCCAGCACCATGTTGCCTGCAGGCTGCTGTGCTTCCCACCATGATGGTAATGTACTTCACCTCTGAAACTGTAAGCCAGCCACAATTAAATGTTTTCCTTTATAATAGTTGTCATGGTCATGTTGTCTCTTCACAGTAATAAAAAACAAACTAAATCAGAATGTATGGTATAGAAATATAGTTCCCTGGAATATGAATTTTATTAGGATTCAGCACAGGGAATGAAGAAATATAACTTATTAAAACAAAGGAACAATAATGAAAAGGATTGTTTTCAAAGGAATGACAATGAAATTGTTGGCAGACTTTATTATTGTTATTATTATTATTATTATTATTATTATTATTATTATTGCAGTGCTAGAGAGTAAACATAGACTGTGTATTCTAAATAAGTATTCTTCCACTAAGCTACATTTACAATGAAATCAGGCTTTTTAGAAGCAACATAAAGTATTATCTGCAAGACTTTGAGAGAAGATAGTCATCAATCAACATTTTTATAGCCATACATATTCCATTTCCTATCCCATATCATCCAACAATTACAAGCAAGTTCTCTCCAGATAAATACTGAGAAACTTTGACTCACAGAATGTTGTAGACAACCTGAATCAAAACATTAACAGAAAAAAACTGTATCCTGATAAAAATTATGTATGATGGTTAGTTATACATTAGTTATACTATACTGGTGATTAGTAATGGTGGAGTGCCAGGCACAAATGAGACATCTTTAACACAACCCTGCCACAATGCTCAGGGAACATCACAGAAGAAGGGGCAGAAACAGTGTGAAATAGTGTCTTCTAAACATACGGGGCATTGCATTCGTGAACTCACACCTGTGGTTACCTGCACACAGTTAAGACAATCAAAACTCTGGGACAGGGGAAGCCCCCAAGCCCCGCTCCCACCCAGATCCCTCCCTCCATCTACTTCAGATGTTTATTTCATTTCCTCTTTGAGTAACTTTCAAGCATCCTCCTTTGGGTCCTCCTTGGCTTCTTTGGGTCTGTGGATTGTTGTATGGCTATCTTGTACTTTATGGCTAAAAACATTAACATAGTAAAACTGGCCATCTTACCAAAAGCAATTTAAAGATTCAATGTAATTGCCATCAAAGTATCAACACAATTCTTTACAGACCTTGAATTTTTTTTTTCAACTTCATACGGAAAATCAAAAAGAAAAAGAAAAAAAGAAAGAAAAGAAAAAGACAATCAAAACTCCAGCGTGGATAGATGAGTTCCTGAGACCCCACCCAGAACTGAGTAAGTGGTAGCTGCTGACAAAGTGTTCCTGGGTGTGGTGGGCTTTTTCCTTCTCAAGTCTCTGATGGGCTTGAAGACCAGATAGTCAAGGTTTTACACTTAATTTAGTTGCTTAGGAATTAAAAAGCTGTTTTACATCTAGAGAGATGTTTTTAGATTGATAGATACAAACTATAATAAATAACGTAGGTACAAAACTTTAAACTCTCATAGATAGGATAGATATTTTCTTTAACGTTGCCAATTACATTTACACTAGATATTATATTTATAGGCTTACCTATGGGTTTTTGTAATTGTTTCCTAATCATTCTTATTGTATAAAAATGACCTTTTTATTTAGACAGAAAAGGAATATTTGGGTGTTGGTCTGATGCTTGTATTTTGATGCTAATTACTGGGCTCAAGATCTGGTTACTGCTTGGATGCACCTATCCTTGTTGTGTAAATCTATCTACTTGATTGGCTGATTAAACAGCCTATACCTGGGCATAGCAGAATGGGGTGGGCATGGCTAAGGTTCCCAGGCTTTGAGCTCAAAAGAATCACAGGAGACAGATGGGAAGAAAGGAGGAAGGAGGATGTTATGATGGGTTAGAATGAAGAGGGAACCACATGGGCTTGGAGTAAGGACACCTACAATGGTGCAGAAAGGCCGAGATGAAGAATAAAAGCAAGTATTTAGAAGATTATGGATGGAAGATAGCCCAGATGAGGATGGTTAAGGAGGATGGTATTGGATGGATGAGTGCTCGGAGGTGGATGCTGAGGTTATTGAGATAGCATAGATGGAATTACCTTCCCAGACCAAGGTGTTTTAAGGAAATTATAAAATCCAGCAGGTATTTGTACTTTATTTGATTGTAATAGCAGGTTAAATAATACTGCCGTGTTAATCTCAGGGCAAATAATAAATAACATTATTTAGCCCAACATCATTTTTATTTACAACAACACTACAGATTCTCGGGGTGGGCCATTTTCCACTGTGCACTAAGGTCCACATTAGTGGTTTTCAACCTTCCTAATGCTGTGACCATTTAATACAGCTTATCATGTTGTGGTGACTCCCAACCATAAAAGTGTTTCATTGCTACTTCATAACTGTAATTTTGCTACTAGTATGAATCATAATGTAAATATCTGATATGCAGGATATCTGTTATGTGACCTCTGTGACAGCATCATTTGGCCCTCAAAGGGGTCATGACCTACAGGTTGAGAACCACTGGTCTACATAAGCAAGCTGTCTCCTCCAACCCTTCCCTGTGTGTAGATTTCTAGTCGATGGTTGTCATTGACAGTTTGTTTATTTATTTATTTATTCATTTATTTTATTGGAAGTACTACCTCAGTTACCTAGTTTCCCCAGACAAATTTTCCACGATCATATATTCTGCCTCTTTGGGTATGATAACAAGTCCTTTAGGTTTCTGAGACTATCACTAGCATTCTGTCCATTTTCTCCTGCAGTGCTAACAGACAGGATTCCATCTCACATTTCAAGGTACTAGGGGCTGGTTCTTCAACATGTGGATCTTGGGATATGCAGTGTGGTCCACCACACTGATGAAATCAATTTCTCTTCTGACCCCACCCTATGCTTCTTTCCTGTCTCAATAATCTGCTTGGCTAAATGACAGTTCGAACGCTGCTCCTTTCCCTTGCATGCTAGCATACTATATCTCCCAACTTGTCTACTCAAGGGCTGGATGCCGGCTTTGATGTCACTTCCCCAGAGAAACACTTCCTGACTCTCAGACTAGGTTACAACTCTGGGTTGGGAGATGTATGCATGCTTTCATACTCCTTCCCAGAATTCCAGTGAGCTGATTAACTTTGCAATTACTAAAATTCTTCCATTCTACAATGTTGAGAGTTGTTAGATACACAGCCTACTTCAGAACATTTGATGGCTGAGGCGCAAATGCTACTTTATTAATCAGTTACTAACAGAGTAACGTTGCGTGAAAAACACCACAAAATTCTGTATCATTAGAAAACAGGCATTTATTTCTCTCTCTTGGGGCTATGACTTAATTTGCTAGAATCAACCTGTACAGGACTCAAAGGCAGGTTGCAGCTCTGAGCTCCAGTCTTACATGTCAGGTTTATGTCTTTTTCCTGTATTTCTGGTTATCTACCCAGAGCTCCTCAGGCCATACAGCCTCATGGCAGGGGCAGAAACTGAAGAACCCAGTGAGCTCCTGCCAAGACAGCAGCTTGGATCAGACACTGCTACTTACCTCCCAACTCTGTTGGTCAAATAATATTGCAAGGTTATGGTCAAAGCCAACATGGATGCCTCAGGGAGACTATTCTTTCTACTAGTAGACTTTACAGAGGCCAGCAGGAAAGGCCACAAATATAGTAAATAGTTACAAGCCACTGAAGAATTGGCAACAATAGTTCAATTTCATGACTACAAAAGAAAACAGTTTCGCGTTTGTTTACTCACAATCAACTCTCAAATGTGTTTCTCTACTGAAAATGTATCTTCCAGCACATTGTGAGAAAAAGCTCATAGTAGGAACCTACCGCACTTTCTCAGCCACTTTTGATCATCAGTTATGCATACCATCCAGTGACCAGTCCTCATGCAGCCAGAGCTCATGAACACTCAGGAACAACTGTGTAAAAGGAATCTAGGCATTCTCTCTTTTGTTAAGTTCAGGCAATCCCTCCCCCCTTCTTACAATGATTCTTATCATTGGAGATAAAAGACTTTGTATAGAAATCAACACATAGTCTTGAACAGACACTTGACATCTGAATTATAGTCCATGGTGTGTGAAGTGGGTGTGCAGTGTCCCCAGCCTGAAAACTCTACAATCTGTTTCTAATGTCTTTTAATTGTACTGCCTGGATGCAATGGCAAGTCTTTAGAGCGCGTCTCAATAACAAACAAAACACAGGCTTATCTTCCAGGATTTCCCTCTTCTTGTGGGGTCTACAAAGAACATTTAAATGTCAGCCCATCTTCTCTCCAACCATGAGGCCAGCAGGAAAGGCCTTAACTACTGCAAGTTCGTGGCATAGCCCCAGCCCCCAGCTCCTTCCGATTCTCTTTGCACACACACTAACTTCCATTTTAAAGCTACCTTGCAGTGGAATCCTTTGGAAGACATTTAAAGGGATAATTAGAGACCTAAATTTAAGTTAAAATTCTACCACATATGGTGAGAAAAGTGTAAGTAACACAACCAGCAGACTCGCTTGACGATGTCACCTATACGTAGGCGCTGGGATATTCTTGAAGTGTCCATTCAAACGCAGCGCTAGAGTTCGAATCTGAAATAGCGCCAGGCGCTGCTCTCCTACCTCAAGTATGGTAAAGTGATGTGTGTTCTTCGGCTAAGGTTTGATGCGGATGCTATATATGAGCCTGCCTCTCCTCTCGGGCTGTCTGCATCATATGAAAGGTCCAAGTGTCCTCTTTCCTATCACATGATACAGCCTTAGAGAAGGAATCACTTCATAGGAGAGCCAGTGGGGTGTTTGTGCTGTGCACCAGAGAGACTGTCAGTGTCAGCGCAGGGCCCTTTTAAAGGCCAAGATCATATTCTAGGGATTATCAACCTAGAACTGAGCCACATTTTATGTGTGACTAAACACCTGTCATTGACAATCAAATAGAGCTGTGGCTCCTCTGAAGTAATAACTCTCTGGGACATCATGGTTAAGAACACACAGCATTTCACGGGCCAAACACAAATTTCAAGGCAGCTCGACTTAAGTCATTTATTTTCTGCACAGAACCCTGTGAATGGCTGCTCTCGCTCCCTCCTCCCCGCCCCCACCCAGTGGTTAACACACAACAGCTGCTTTTGCTTCATTACATTTGTCCTCAAATTCCACTCTCCTATCAAGATAACCTCCCCCTGCAATTTAATCTTTTGAACTTCTGTTCTCTTCTCCTTTCCTCCCAGTTTTCACTGTCTGTCTTTCTTTGCCTGGGCAAGACTCAGTGTAGAGCCTAAGCAATGGAGAAAGCATGCAGGGAAATGGAGAATCCTGGTCTCAAACATGAAGGCAGGGCCCAGTTAATCCTGCTTCATTCTTTTTTAAAAAAAATTAATTTATTACAATTTATTCACTTTGTATCCCAGCTGTAGCCCCATCCTCATCCCTCCCAATCCCACTCCCCCTCTCTCTCTCATCTCCTCCCATGACCCTTCTCCAGTCTACTGATAGTGGAGGTCCTCCTACCCTTCCATCTGACCCAAGCTTATCAGGTCTCATCAGGAATGGCTGCATTGTCTTCCTCTGTGGCCTGGTCACACTGCTCCCTCCTCAGGGAAGGTGATCAAAGAGCCAGCCACTGAATTCATGTCAGAGACAGTCTCTGATCCCCTTACTAGGGAGCCCATTTGGAGACTGAACTGCTACAGGCTACATATGTGCAGGGGGTCTAGGTTATCTCCATGAATGGTCCTTGGTTGGAGTATCAGTCTCAGAAAAGACCCCTGGTTCTGTTGTTCTCCTTGTAGAGCTCCAGACCCTTCCAGGTCTTTCTGTTTTTTGCTTTCTTTCATAAAATTCCCTGTACTCTGCCCAAAGTTTGGTTATGAGTCTCATCATCTGCTTTAATACCCTGCTGGATAGAGTCTTTCAGAGGCTCTCTGTGGTAAGTTCCTGTCTTGTTCCTTATTTTCACCTTCTTCTGATGTCTATCCCATTTGCCTTTCTGAATGAAGATTGAACATCTTACCAGGGTCCTCCTTCTTGCTTAGCTTCTTTAGCTGTACAGATTTTAGTATGATTATCCTATATTATATGTCAAATATCCACTTATAAGTGAGTATAGACAATGTGTGTCTTTCTGCTTCTGGGTACAACCATTTTGGAAATCAATTTGGTGCTTTCTCAGACAATTGGGAATAGTGCTACCTCAAGATCCAGCTATACCACTCCTAGGCATATATTCAAAAGATGCTCAAGGACATTTGCTCAACTATGTTTGTAGCAGCTTTATTTGTAATAGCCAGAATCTGAAAACGACCCAGATGTCCCTCAGTTGAGGAATGGATACAGAAATTGTGGTACATTTACACAATGGAATACTGCTCAGTAATTAAAAACAAGGAAATCATGAAATTTGCGGACAAATGGTGGAAACTAGAAAAGATCATCCTGCCTCATTCTTTTCTATGGCTTCATCGTTAATAATGTTCTAAATAAGAAAGGTTGCCTCATTTGAGTTTATATCTGAGCCTTTTCTTACTAATCCATGCCTTTCATTATGAGAGAAGGAAACATAACCTAACGAATTGTTGAATAAACAAACAAAAATATATGAATAGGTATAAACTATATATAAATAAATTATTGTTAGGAAACTTAAAGTTTTTCTCATTAAATATTATTCTGGATGGTGGTAGTGCATGCCTTCATTCCTGGCACTTGTGAGGCAAAGGAGCAGGCAGATCTCTGTGAGTTTGAGGCCAGTCTGGTCTACAGAGTGAGTTCTAGGACAGCCAAGATTACACAGAGAAAGCCTGTTAAAAAAAGAAAACAAAACAAAACAAAAAACAAAAAAAAAAAAACTAACCAAACTATAAATATTTGACAACTAGAAAAGTAGAAATACATTTTTAGGACTCAAGAATTTTTTTGTCTATATTACATAATAACAAAAAGGTAAAAACACAGAAATTTGAGAGCAAAATCAAAAGCAAATTATATTTACATTCACCAGAACATCTAAAGTTCAAATGATCCTAGTAGTTATAATAAATTCTATCTATCTATCTATCATCTTTCTATCTAATCTATTTTTATTTTTGAGACAGGGTCTTTTTCTATGTAGTTCTGGCTATCCTGAAACTCTACATAGATCAGGCTGGCCTCGAATTTACAGAGGTCACCCTCTCTCTGCTTCCAGAGTGCTGGATGGAAGGTATGTGCCACTATACCTGGATGCAACAAGATATGTTTCATTAGAAGCCTTTGCTCAGCAGGCGCCAAATATGAATGAAGCTGACCTAAGAATTTATTGTAAATTGTAGCTGCAGCAGGCTGCCCACCTCACAGCCGTTCCGAGCTTCATCCTAACTCTGCTTGTGATCCACTTGTTTTATCCATATGCCTCGGGATTTGGGCATTTTTGTTTTATAACTTTGTTTGTTTGCTTGTTTTTAAGCAAGGTCTCATCTCACTACCTAGCCCAGGCTACCTTGTAGTACAACTCTCTGAGCAACCTTGGCTGGGACTGAACATGCAGTGCCTTCCCTCAGCTTTTGAGTGGCACAACCACCGCCTTCTCTGCTGCCTCCAGTGTATTCATACATGATGAATCAGTGTGTGAACTATGCGGGAGACATCTCTTGGAAGACTTCTCACAAACCCTTTCCTTGATTGCAGAAGGATACAAACGATGAAACATCAGTTCCATTCTGGGTCTGAAAGAGATACTGCAGGGATGTGGCGCTGGATTACCATGCCCTTCGATGACCACCTAAAGAGAATCTAACAAGTCAGGAGGCAGATTAAAAAGTTAGCTATTTGGTATGTATATTTCCTACTATTTTTTTTTAATGAAATAGTTGTTTTCTCTACCAAGCAAGTCCATTGAGGAGGTCTTTCCACACTTTTGCCTGTGGGAAAATCTCAGGTGATACAAAGAACAAAAGAAAAGGGGCAGCACGTGTGTGTCTGTGGCCTGCTAGGCAGCCAGGAGCAGGGGGAGTTAGGAAGCTGTGATGGTGAGTTTCCATCATCCACTTGAAAGGACTGGGAATCTCCCGGAGCCAAGCTAAACGCTGTGGCCATGTACCCCTCTAACAGAAAGAACGTGAAGTCAACTGTACCCCACACGGCGAGCATGCTGTCAGCATGTGAACTAAATCCCAGCTACTGTTTTTCCATTCTCTGTTCTGTTTCTTTTCCTCCCTCCCAGGGTTTCTATAGTCTCCTGTTAATTTCTTAGGCAAAGTAGCTCTTCATCGTCTGCTCAAAGACGCTGTGTCAATATGCTTGAGATTTCTGTCCTTTAAAACACACGTATTGGGATGGAGAGATGGCTTGGTGGTTAACAAACACTTACTGTTCTGGCAGAGGACCCAACGTTTGATTCCTAGCACCAACATATTGGCTTAACTTTAGTTCTGGAGGATGCCCTCTTCTGACCTCCAAGAGTACCAGGCATGCACATACACTCATAAAACAACAACAATAAAACTTTAAAAAAGCCCGAATAACCCATAAGAGTACTATGATAGCCTTTGGATTTATTTTTGCTTTTTATATATAATTTTGACATGCTTCTTAAGCAAAAAGGGAGCCGTTTAAAAGCTTATTCTTCCCCATATTACTGAACAAACTGAGGACTTCATTTTCTTTGATTTCTTCTCTCCCCTCCCCCCCCCCCCCATTATCAGCTTTCTGGAGTTGCAACTTCATCCCTTACACACAATTCCAGCGAGTACGGACTACGTTATCCAGTGTAAGGGAAAGAGCGTAACCCATGATGGAGCATCATCTAGCCCCAGCTTTGTAACTCACCGGCAGTGTAGTCCAGAGCGGCCTCCACTGAGATCTGTGACATAAGCTCTAATTTAGCCATGCCATTATCACAAAGACTAAGAGAGACAATGGGCGAAAAGGTTTATGTGAACTGACAGGGAGCTACCCCGGTACAATAGAATGGCTGTCTTACAGTGGATTCAGACAGGAGAAGGTCAAACAGTACTTGCAAAAACCTAGCTTCCTAAAAACCTGTGAAGCGGTTCCCATCAAAGCAAAGAATCCAGGAGCTGACGTGTTAGGACCCAGCAGTCGGTGGGGCCAACTGCAGTCTCCAGCTGCAGAGAGACCAGAATTCCCTTTATGTCTTAAAAAGCTTCACACACACACACACACACACACACACACACACGGGAATTATATACATATGCATGTACCGGTGTGCGTGGGAGCCTGAGGAAGCCAGAAGAGGGCATCAGGTTCTCTGGAGCTAGAATGACAGCAGGTGTGAGCTCTCCCTCACTGTGCTTGCTGGGAATTGAACTCAGGTCCTCAGGGAGGGCGGTATGTGCCTAACTGTGGAGCCAACTCTTTCTCCATCCTCTCCTTTTGTTTCTTTTGTAGAGTCAGGTTTGATTTCTGAGGTTCCTGAAGGCCTGAAAGGAAACACATCTTAGCCCATTTCTCCCTCCTTTACGTTGAAAGAGCAAACAATTAATTACACTGTTCTAGCCAACCCTTTCGCTTGACTTGAGGCTCCACACGGACTTTCGCCGTAATGAGCTGTCATGTGAAATGGAATAACACTTATTATTTACTGTGCATATTAAATTTTATCTTCTTCATTTTTGAAATGGGTGGCTTTTGTGGTGTGTTTTATCCATATATCCATATGTCATCTATATAGCTTCTATTGTTTGTTTAGCTGAAGTCCTTGATATACTTTTCTTCAGGTCGAGGATTCATAAAAAGCAAGACGAGATAAATCTTCTGGCATTTTTTAGAGTAATTAGAAGCAAAGAGTTGTTTATATATATATATATATAATTTTTTTCCTGTTTTTTAATCTTTTACTCAATTTAAATATAATCTATATATTATACATAAATGCTCACTTAGTGGTGCCCAAGTTACATGGCTTTCCTTCAGGGCTCAGTAACTCTTTTAGCGAATGTAGTTTAAATTTTTTTTATCTATTTCATGTGAGTGCATGTTTTGCCTGCATGTGTGTTTATGTGTACCATATGAGTGTCTGGTGCTGGCAGAGGTCAGAAGGTGGCATTAGATTCCTAGGAGCTAAGAGTTACGGATGGTTGCGACCCACCATGTGGGTGCTGGGAACAGAACACAGGGCTGCTGCAAGAACCACCAGGGGTCTTTTTAAACCACAGAGTCATCTATCCAGCTCCTAGGAAAGTACCCTTTATAGAGAGCTTTGACCATCAAAATCACATCAGTGCAGCAATGGCATGCATGTGCGCCTGGAGTCATCACCATGGCTCAAGGTCAGGTCCAAAACGGTCAAGATTTGCACACTTACCTGTTAATTCTGGCCTTGATGCAATGTCCACTGCAGTTCGTTAGATAGCGGTAGTGCTAAGGCACTTATTGATTTGATGGCTTCTGCCACTTGCTTACGAATTAACCGCTAGTATTCAGAAGAAGCGTGTGTTGAACTAATGCATCCTTTAAAGTCAGCATTGTTTTCTAAGCATGGAAGGCGACCCTATGCAGTCATGTTGACTTTATGTTCTAGTGGCTCATTTCTAAGTTGTAAGTGCCTTAACAGCAGGGCGCACCTCTGGGCCTTCTTTGCTGTCTCACACAATGGGAACAGGGGCATGGAGCACACACTTACTCCAGGTAACGATGGCACACTTCATAACTGGCCTTCTCTTTGGAAAGTACTCTCGACAGTTTTGTGCTAGAATAGCTTTATTCCAATTCCATCCTGAATTTTCTTCTTCAACTTCCTACACTTTTATTCCTCACACCTTTTTACCCCTCCTCCCCCTTGAATGGCTTCTCATTGCTACTTCAGAGGAGCCTTATCATATTTCTAGAATGTAAAGATCCATTCGATATGAAAGAAAAAAATGGCGTTTTTAACATGTGAAATTTAGGTGGGAAAGAGTATCTATAGGTCAGTTTGCTTTCTCAGATAAAGCATCCCCATTGTTCTTAGCTTTGTATAACTAGTTAATCTACGTTGGTATAATTTTCGATTAAGCTGCTTAATATGAAAACGTTTGAGGAAACAGATCTGCTCTCTCACCGAGCTCTCGGTGCTAACATCCAGAGTGTGCCCGGTTGATGGGGGCTTGCTGTCATGTCTCTGCATGTGTGCATCTATGAAAGCGTTTGAGGACCAGACCCTTACCCATTCTACCTCGTGAAAGTCAATCAAGCCACTATCGTTCACTAAAGACTTTTTTATAAAAATAACATTCTCCAAACCCTCTTCAGGACAGCTTGCTTCATCTTTGATTCTGACTTTGAAAGCGAAAGAGAGTGAGACAGAGAGACAGAGATAGATAGAGACAGAGACATGGAGAAACACATAGAGACAGAGATAAAGACACAGAGAGAGAGAGGCCCCATGGTGTAAGATCTTAAAATCACCTCTGGACATCAAAGCTGTAGCTATCTGTGGCAGAAGGTTACCAGGTTTTGTATTTGCTCTAGTTTGCATAGAGTTCTTAAATAAAACAAGTTGAGCTTGTACCTTATAAAAACAAAAACAAAACAAAGAAACCAACCAATCAACCAAACAACCAGGCAACCAAAAGAACCCTTGATCATGTATTCTTAGGAAGTATACTTCTTTTGTTACGTGGTATGCAATTAGACACATCTGAAATAAAAGGTAAGTTAAATAAGAAGTTTCGGGACAGGAAAATACTACTTTAAAACAGGCCGTGTCAAACATTGTTTTTAAACCGACTCCCAAAGGGTGTTTCACAGGTGACTTCCCAGGGCTGAGGGTAGTTAATTATTAGCTACCCTTCCCTGCCTCCCATCCTAAGTGACTATCTCCTGGCAGAGAGACACAGCCAAGAGTTTTTGTTTCATTTGTCCTTGAGGTTTTTATCAGCATCAAGAATGTGGACTGAGCCAAAGTTAGAATAATTCTGCAGCTAAGCAAAAGTGCCACGTTTAACAGCCCCCATTAATTGGGGCTGTTACGTGATTAATTTGAGGGAAACAGAAGACAGTGATTTCTTTAGAACTCACAGTTGGATGCAGCATACTCAAAGTAATCCTGTAAATTACATTTTAAATCTTCAACATATTCTGAGCAGATAAAATAGTGGCATGATTGACCAAACTCCTTTTAAAAGTACACATATTACGATGCATCATAGTTATAAACAGATGGTATTTGGCCTCCTTCCTATTCTCAACATTTGGAATTTCTAAACTATGTGAATTAAACAATAATATTTTATAAACATACAAGGGATTTCGCTCACTGCTTTGTTAACATAGAAATTATACAATGCTGACATTTATTTAAATTTTAAAAAGTAAACAACAGTGTGCATTGAAATAAAGCAAACTAAAATCAACAGAGAAACATGCTCTGTGCGCTTACCACCTACGGTGGCACTGGCCTGTTGAAGGGAAGACATAATGGGTTGAAGAACAAATTGTAGCTTAGCAGGCCTAATCCTCAGTACTCCAAAGGCTCATTTAACACCTCTCTGTAAACAACGGATATTTATTCCATAATTGGCTATTTGACCATCAGTGTTCATTTACTATGTAACCTGCTATTATGGAGTTAAAAGAAGTTCCCCTTCATTGGCTTGACAGCTTTCATAGTAGTGAAAGTGTCTCTCAATTTTAAACACACACATACACACTCAAACACACACATACACACACACACACACACACACACACACACAAATTGGTTTGAAACTTATGGTCAGGACAAACACTGTCCTGATATCAATATGTGTGTGTGTGTACAGATATTTTTCTCTGGTGACATTATTTCCAGACAGAAAAGGGAATGTATCAGATTTTAATGTCATTTCCCGAGATGTTTTTCTAGATGACAGCTTTAACCCTTTAAACAGTTTGGAAGGGAGACACAGCTGCTGTTCTGCCGTACAAAATAGAAGGTGCTTCGTTTCCAAACACTGTTCTAAGATTTCCAAAGTTGCTCTCATGAGTAAATAATGAACCAGCTATTTCAGTCCATTTTGTGATTCTGAAAGCCCCCTCGTCACCGTGTCTGCCCTCCTCTGAGAAAGCACACGACACACTCTTGGGTAGTTCTCTAGGGCTCTATCAGGGCACCCTCCTTTGTGAACAGGAATGGAATACAGATTTTCTCGCGTTTTTGCTAATCTACTCAAATCTCGAGTCTATAATTCGAGGCATATTTCAGATCCTCTGGGAGAAAATCTTGAGTGATGTCAAAGATGGCCACAGGCACTCTGGGTTAACTGGGCAACATTTGGTGTCCATCGGTACTTCACTTTTGCATACAACCTATTTTTTTTTTTATTTTTATTTTTTAGTGAAAAAGAAGGAGGGAGTTATAGTATACACTGAATGTAGACTACATACAATGTAATTTATGCAACAGGGGATGGGAAGGAAAAGGCCACTGTTGGTACCAGGGAATATGAACTCCTTTTTCCTTCACCTATGTCTCTGTATGTACACCCTAAAGTAGGTAATGAGTAATAAGGTAACAGTAATGAGTAAAGTAGGTAATAAGTACACTTACTACCCGTGTGGAAAAGCTTTTTAAGCAGTCACAAGTTTCAAAATTCTAGACGATTTCCCCACTTCCTTCAGACTTAGAGCAAAACGAAGGACAAATCAATGAGCTGCTTCTATAGAGGTTCTGCCCAAACGAATCGCTTTAAATACTGCCTGCCTCTGCCCTCCTGAGCAGTCTGGGGTGGGCAGGCAGGGAAACAGTTCATAATCCCTAATATGATGTGAATGGCAGAAAACAAAACAAAAAACAAAACAACAACAAACAAAACCGAGAAAACAAACCCAACAGCGCCCGTTCTGGGCATGTGATTTACATCATAGTCTGACCAGGCCAGCGTGGAGAGGAGTGTTTCAAACTGTATTGCCCGGAATCTTTGCTGCAGAGTACCGGTTGCCCTTCGCCCATCCCCACTGGAATTTGCAGTGGCCAAACTTGAAACGTGTGTTTGTCCGTGTGTGCCTGTGTGTGTGTGTGTGTGTGTGTGTGCGCGTGTGTGCATGTGTGTGTGCATGCAGAAAGCAGCAGTGCGTGTGGAAAGCAGCAGTTCTTGTCTGACTAGTGCTATCTTCAGATCCACGCGCGCCGAGGGCTGAGCGCAGTTGCCTTGGAACCGTGTCCCCGGCGCAGTGCCCCGGAGCAGGAGACGGACGCTGCAGCCGGAGTCCGCCGGGCGCCCCGGGCTCGCGACTCCGCAGCGGCCCGCGGGCTCCAGCGGCCGCGGCGCCCGGCCGTGAGCTTGCGAGGGCGGCGGGACCCGGGAACTCTCCGGCGCCCTGCTTACGAGCGCCGCGGAGCCGCTCGCTCTGGTCCTTCCGCGCCGAGCCGAGCTTGCTGTCCCGGGCAGGAGCCATCTGGTTCCCGGGGGGTGGGGGCCCTGCTACCCGCGACCCCGGACCCGCACAGCAGAGAGGGGACCGCGGCAGGGCTCCGCTGTCAGCACTCGCTGGCGGGGGGTCGCAGAAAGTCCCAGACTACGGCAAGGGTCAGACGCCCATCGAGGGTAAAGACTTGGTTCCGGGCGGGAGGACAGAGGTGGCAAGCCCCAGACAAGGATCCTTAATTACAGATTAAAGACACACAAACCGTAGGCTACATTTTCCACGTGTCAGCTGATGGCCGCGACAAAAGGAAACACAGAACACGGGGGGGGGGAGCTCCCCCATTTATAATGTGTGCAATGTAAAATGCATGAGGTAGTGACTACGGGTAGGTGGTGCCTGGGGCCAAATCGCAGCTGCACAGTCGACGGTGTAGGAGGACAGTTTGCTGATGCACCCAGAGGTCTGGGGAGGCTCTTCCAGAAGAGACTGTAAATACTCGGCCGCAGCGCATTGTGCTGCTGTAAAACTTCATTATCCATACATTTTTAAGTTTTAAAATTTGGTGCCTAAAGCGTTGCGTTTTCTTTTCAGAAATACCCTCACGACACACACACACACACACACACACACACACACACACACGCTTTGTTTTGCAGTTCTGTAGATTCCATTTTACTGGCTTGGTCTCCTCCCTGCACTAGAAACCCAGGGCAAGGCCAGCAGACAGAAATCCAGGGAGCATAGCTCAAGCAATCACAGCCTAAGTTCTCCGTGGCCCTCTGGATCACCTGGAAAAAGGACGCCCTAGTTTCTTTTCCTTTTAGTTAATCACGAGCAATCTCCACCCTGCCCCTGGGATTGAAGACACAGGCCACTCCACTCACTGCCCTGGGTCCCGCAGAGGAGGCAAACTGTGGGGACTCCAAGGTTCCCCGGCTCACCATGCTACGGCCCCCAGTCCTTCCTCCTGACAGCCAATACTGAACTGGGGTAAATGACCTCTGAATCGTTCTGTACCATTGACCTGTGCTCCCCTCCGGATTTTCTGGCACTGCTCTGTCAGTTTAGAAGCGGAGAGGCTGGTCCGCCCGCGCACCGGTGGGCCGCGCTGAAGGCGACAAGGGCACACAACTTCTTACTCATTTTACCGACTCTCCTCACAGGAGCAGCTCTCTTATTTTTCCATTGTATTTTTTTTCCCCCAAGAATACTTTTTTCCCCCCCACAATACTTCAGGAAATAAAAATTTCCAAGTGCGTTTCCATGTGGTTCCAGTTAAGTGATTTGCCCACACCCCAAATCATACCATTTGCATTCAAGATTAATAGTTGCATATCAGTGATTCTTAAATACCTTCTGATGCATAATTTCAATTTAAATGATCCTGACATTATTGGGCAGGCAAATGCCTGAACCGCATTGTGTGTGGACTAGTTGCAGCCGGATGACAGTTCTGCAGTTGGAATAAAACACGGTTAGGTTTCTTCAACGGGCAAAGGCAGAGACACATCTTTTTCATGTCCTACGAACAGACTACATTAACAAATCAAACAGCAGAAGCACAACCCAGTCTTGTCCATTCCCCACTTTCTGACACATCTTTAGGCAAACGTTACAGAAGCTCCTCAGCATCCACTCACTGCTGTGAGCTAGCCACACCCTCTGCATGTTCTGGCTTTATTCCTCAGAAAAATAAGTAAAGTATGAGAGCAAATCGGGAGATGGCCTTTCCTTACAGCTTTCCCTGGAGTGCGTCAGCCATCCCACTGCCCTTGATTCAGGCCAGTTAATTCCTACCGCCCACCGAAGAGCAGGGCAGGAGTCAGTTTATATTAACAAATGATGCTCACGAAGAGGTTTCTAGGCGCAGAGCAAAGATTTCTTCATCGTTTAATGGGTGGAGAAAGGAGAATGGCAATAAAACCAGCTCTCAAGTCACTCAGAATCCTTGGCTTCACACGTCGATAGGGTTGGTTTTTTTGTTTTGTTTTGTTTCTTTTTCAATGTACTTATTTCTCTTTAAGTTCTTGTATGGACTAAATTCTTCTTCTTCTTCTTTTTTTTTTTAATACTCAACTTTGTCCATAGCTTCAAACTCTGTTTTTCTTTCCTAGATTTAAGTGTTTATAATTGTCCATATTTATTCCCTCCTCCCATTAAGAATTTCACAATAAATCCCTGCACCAAATAAATTAAAATCAGCAACTTCAGACACTCAAGGAAGAGACACTAATCCACTTAGTAAAATACCCAGAACTCCCCCTCTCAATTTCAGCTCTTCTTAATGTAACATTAGTAATTGCAGCTGGCTCCTTATACTTCCTCCCTCCCTTTTATTCTGAATCATATTGGCCTTGTTTAACCTTCATTTCCTCTTCTACCCCCCACATTTGTCCACATACTTTTCTTTGCCTGGAATTCTTTCTCTCTGCTGCCTGGACTAAAAGAAAAAAAAATGGAGCTAGGAGCTTAGTACTTTTTGGTAAAAAAAAAAAAAAAATCTCGTTCTCTGTCTCCACTCCACTATTAATGCTCTGTAAGTTTTATACATCCTCAGGCTGTGTAGTTACTGCTCTGTATTTCCCTGATTGATCACTAAGTTCTTTGGGCTTTTCAGAACTGCTCCATAATCCCGAAGCAACAGCTTTTTCTTGGCATGCTCTTTGGAATGCCTTTCCTGGCAAGGACAGGCATTTTGGTTTGACTACAATTCTTAAGTTACAATTCAAAGCTAATTTGTTCAGTTAGGTTTCTGCTAGGATCGGCTCTGCTTCTCCCTGTTCAGTCCTCCAGAGCGCTGCGTGGCGGAGGGCGGGCTGTAAGAACAAGATGTAATAGACTTACATTGTACTTGATTATCAGTTTTCAAAAACAGCTGCACGCTTTGATATCTGTGTAAGGAAATATCAGAAGATAATATGCCATTGGTATTTATTACTCTATAATTAAGGATGTGTCAGTGTTTTCCTCTAAAAAAAAAAGCCCTCTATTTTCAGAAATTCATATCTCAGGCATAAATTTCCCTATGAATTGGAGTCTAATACCATATCAGAAGTTGCTTCTTTTTAAGTTACTCCTCCATTCTTTCTTCCCAGGGAAATACATTTCCGGATGCTGTTCCTTGGTTATCTATGGCAGAAGAGAGGAAGCAGGCTTAGCACTGTGAAACTGAAGGCGCCGCCCTTGGTAGCCCTGGCCCTCTGAGAGAAGGGGGGCCTGCCTTCCACAGCTTTCATCATGTGGATGAGCAACTTCCTCCTTGTCAATTTTAAAGGCAGCAGACAAGAGTCAGTTCAGAAACACCGCAGGTGCCATTCAGAGGTGCCACTCAATGTTTCTGCCTTGCCTTCCTTCTGTTCATTCAGAATGCAACATGGTCATAAAAAGCATGGGGTATGTCTGTAAAGTACTGGCAACTTACTGCTCCATGCTTCTGATAGCCAGAGATGGGAGAACACAGCAAGCCAATAGTTGAAGACACATGCTTCCTACTCCCCCCCCCCTTTTTTTTTTTTACAAGACTTGACCAACGGAATGAACCACACTCAGGAAAGAGCCTGGGAACATATGAGTCACAGATGTGTCTCTGCCTCCAGGGGCCCTAAAGCAAGCACACTGTCCCCTTAGGGCTCCAGTTTCCCATGAGCAAATTTAATTGAGAGGCCATAGAGACAAATGCTTGACAAGAAAACCGATGAATTCCCCACATAGATGAATCCAGCACAATGTAAAAATACAGAGAATGGTAGAGAGCGACAGAAACCATGCACGTTCAATGCCCCCTTAAAAGCTGGATAACAACAATCATAAAATAAAATGAACAAGTAAATAAATTAATGAAGAAAAAAAAAAACCAAGCATAAAAATACATAAAATTCCATCCACACTTCACGGTCTTCCCTGTGCTTCTTGGCATCATCCTGGGGCCACTGCTGTCTTTTGTCCGGAGGGAAGAAAAACCAAAGTAGAGCCCCAACTGAGCAATGCAACCTAAACTTGGTATTTCTTCAAAGACCAAATTCTCTCTTTCTGTAGCTGTAAGGTATTCTGGTTCTCAGTTGTGAATTGATACTGGGAATGTTAAAATTTCAAATACAAATGGCTTCACATTCTAAAACAAATGTCATACAAGTATGTTTTCCCAGTAGGAGTTGCGTCAAGCGCTCTACATTATGTCTTTAAATTGGTAGCTGATAGGGAGTCATAGAAGCATTATAGATTATCTCTTCAAGCCATCAGTTCAGAGCTTCTGGGGTTGAAAGTCAGATGGAAGAGCCCTGGAAACAGGAAACCAGGAAGTGCTGCTAAGATCTCCCGTTCAAGACAAAAGCAAGGTAGTTACGGAAGCCATGGATAGTGAAATCTGGCTTTACCCATAATATGGTTTGTGTGGAGGTTAAAGTGAAGTCTTTGGCTCCTCGTAAGGAAAGGGACATCTCCTCATGCATAATTAGTAGCTTATGAGCAGCGTTGACCACTTACTGTGGAAAAAATAACGTTTTCCTGACTTAGTTGTTTTAGGAAGTCATAAATGTTAAAGCTAGTGGGCAGCAGCCCTTACCACAGTCTTTCCAAGCTGCATGAAGAAAAGCTGGGCCTGATGGAGCACGCCTGTCATCCCACTACTCATGGAGGCAGAGGCAGTGGGTCTCTGTGAGCTCAAGGCCAGTCTGGTCTACAGAGCGAGTCCAGGACAGCTGGGACTGTTACTCAGAGAAACCCTGTCTCAAACCCACCCTCCCCCCAAAAAAGGCATACAGAGGCAGAAATCAAGAATAATAATGAACTTTTCCGAGTCAGTGTCTAACCAGTGCAGAGGAGCCTGTCAATCTCAGAATGAGCCTTGGCTGTAGGTTTGTCCCCCTTCCCCCAAAACTCCAAAGAACACTTGTAAAGTTGGCTCCAAGTCTCACCTTTTTGAGCAATCTTTTAATCATAGATTTACCTTTTTTGAAGAGCAGGTAGAACTGCTTGTTTTAAAACTTTCTCAGTTGCATTTTAGTGAATGCTTTGAGGGAAGATGTCCTATTTCTCAATTCAGGTTTTAAGATGAAACACATCTAGTGTGATCTTTATGATATACCTTCTTCAGTATTAGGTATCACATCCGATAATGAACACTCCAGATTTCTGCTGGAGTTAGAGAAAGTTAAGGTGAGACTTTTTAACTTATTCTTCTGTAGAAGAATAAGAACCATAGAGCATGTCAGCAGTAAAGGAAATCAGGGAAACATTCGAAGACTGATTCCATCACCCATGGAAAGTATCTTGAGGTTTACATGAAATCTTTTTTGTGGCTCATGATATTTCTGGGTAGCAGATGCTTTCTCAAAAACAGATTTTACTTTTAAAAATATCAAATATAATTAACACTTTCAACATAAAATGAAGTCTTTGCTTCCAGATGTATTTCAAGGTATTGAAATTAATCCATGAAGCCTTGTATGGCTAGGAGTTTCCATTTTATTATGGGTCTTACTGTCCCTTGTATGAAGCATGCCTGAAGGCTTGAGAGAAAGAGCAGGCATTTAGATGTAACTGTATTTGAAAGATGCCCACCAAAGAGGAATGTTCTGATAGTCTTTTGATATATCCTGATCAATATGGTGTAAATGATGAGGTTAAGAACTATATATCCTATTACCTGTTAAAAGAAACAAAGAGTAGATAAAAATCAGGTTTTTGAGAATGGACAAACTTTTAAAAATGTTTAAAAGCAGGATTGCTTATAAAAAAACAAAAGTTCCCAAACAAAAGAAAACAAAACAAATCAAAAAGACAAAAATCCCAACATAGTGAAAAATACTGGGGTTATTTAGCCTTTCTTCTAAAATAATGATGAGTCGGCTCTATTCCCACTTATTCACCGACTTAACCTGTTGGCTAGCTTGTTAGCAGCACACTCATCATGTCACAGTTCCTGAGAAGTAAATGCACACAGATACAGATGTTTCCTCAAAAATGTTCGGAATCATGTATCAACAAAACGTTTTATTACTTAGATGTACCAATACTGAATGCGAATGGATAGTTTTCATAAGTGACAGCTATAGTGTGAGCTGCAGGGAATGACACAGCACAGCTAAAAGCAGAAGCTGATCTGAATTTACGAGGGAAGGAAACAAGCTATGCACAAGTTGTATGCACTGTCGTTATTACGGTTGTCCCAAATCATGAAAATCGGGCTAGGGGTGTAGTTTGGTTGGTCCCTAGCAACACCTAGCATAGAGCTCTGGGTTCGAATCCCTCAGCATTGCCGCAGCAAGGCACACCTGCACGTCTAACACTTGCAGGCTGAGGAAGGAGGACAGGGGGCTCAAGGTCAATGTGGGCTGTAGAGTGAGTGAGATAAACTGGGGGAAATGGAGACCTTATCTGGAAAAAAAAAAGAGTCAGAAGAATATTTAAATATTTGGGACACATTCTCTGAGGATATTTAATTTCTTCCCATTAACCAGTTAAAAAGCCTCAAAGAAAACCAGAGAAACTAACCATTCCTTCTTGGCTACTTGTGAAAAGCATCTTTTTGATTGGATTATTTCAATAGAGGGTATAAAGTAAAACCTTGCCAGGAGATGTGTCTGCGGGCTCCTTATTTGCAATGATAGCTTCTGTTTGGCTCGCAAATATACCATCCCAACTAGATTCTGAATTCCAAAGTCTTAGGCAAGCAGGGACTTCTGAGACCTCTATTTTATGTGCAGGGTGGGGTGGGGTATCTTCGTCCGGCGGTTTCCTTATAGGCAAAGACAAGAAGCCTGTGTGGAGGCACAGTGGCCCCCACATGCGATGGTTCTCGTAGTAGATGGTTCTCATCGACAGCTTTCTGTTTCTGCTGCTCCCATTTCCTGCTTTGACATTGCAGATCTCAGGAATTTCATTCCTGGTTCACTCACTGATCTACATGACTGCCTTTACCCTGAGGACTGTGTGTGGCTCCCTAACCCTGATTGATCTTCTGATTTCTATTTTGATACCTATCACATGGGCTCTGTAGGACTTCAGTGCAACCATCTGCTCCATTTTGGATGCTTGTTAGACCACCCAGCTCCTCCAGAGACCCAGGGTTGGCCCTTGTCTAGTCACCTCTCTCTGGCTTGTCCTCACTCTGCAGTATATAGAAGTTATTCATTTCAATAGCCAGGGAAGCTACAATTTACCTGTTAGTAAACAGAAGATGTTTTATCAACAGACTTTACCTTAATGACTACAAATGTTTACCTCCTGCTTTCCAGAATGCAAAGAAAGTCTTGGAAATGTCATAATATGTAACAAACATTTGCAACACAGATCCTTGTTCATCCTTACAAGAGACAATTGTATTCTGTCTTCTCTGACACAAGGAAACATTCAGTAAGAAACACAGATAGGTGCACACACTTAAACACAAATGAATATGCTAATTAAAATTGCAGCGGGCAGTTTATTAAAAATTTATTTTACAATTCAGCCATTTAAAACATCTTTACACCAACAAACAGAGCAGCTTGACTACAAGAATCATAAATGACTTATCTCAAAAAGAGTATATTTATAGTTGGATGCAAATACTTTTGAAGAGATTTGTACCAAATTATGTTTTTGTTAGAAGCATTTTGATTTCTCTATTTTTTACCCACAGGGGGAAAAAATTTAAGACAAGTATCTTGTGTTCATTTTATGGATGAGAGGACCTCACTCACTGAATCTGCCATGTTTGTCCGAATTACAGCTGTTTATCTTGCAAGTTTCTTTAAGATTAATTAAATGCAAATGAAACTCTGTGAATCATGGGAATACCTGCCAGACCCCTTATTAATACCTTCACTTAAAAAGTCCTTTGCCAGAGAGTCATTAATTTGCTAAAAGAAAAGTGCTAAAGCAGCCCTTTGCCTACAGCAGCTTTGAGATGGCTGCCCAATTAGTTCAGTAGCATTCTGATCCTCTTTCTAGGCCCCGTGGCCCTTTGAGGACACAAGAAGGCTCCGATGATAACCTGGCAACCCAGGTGGAAACTCAGCCAAGTGTGAGTGTTTGAAGCTGCAGTTTGGCTGCCATCGTGTCGGCAGAAAGAAAGAATTCAGGCACCATGTCATCCAGTACAAAGGATAAAAACGGATTCAACCGGAAATTCAATGTGGCACCACATATGGGATACATGAGTGCGGTTATACAACAGGCCACATATTTTTTTTGAACAGTCTCCTCCATGTGATGCCGAGGACATGTGTAAGCATCATAACGTCTCTAGGAATCTGTATTTAATTTGAGTTGGGGTGGTGGCAGGGATTGGAGATCTGAAGCCGCCACAGGTTTGTGGCAGATGGCTCTGTGTCAGCTATGACAAGCAGCCAGGCTCGGCTTCCTCTGCAGATTTTCTTTTCTCTCTGATCAGGTAAATATGGGCACACTCTGGAAAGTTCTTCAGATTCTGCCTTAGGCTGCAAGTTTGTGACTTAGCCCCATCTGTCACAGATCTTCCCTGGGTTCTGTTGTGAGCAGAGACCTGAATTTACCATGCAGGGCTGCCCAAGAAAATGGAGCCACTTCACCCTGGAACAAGGGGGAGGGAGAGATTAGAGAGCAGTGAACAAGCACAGGCCGCGAAACAAGAGAAGGCTGAAACTCATACTGCAAACTTGCCTCATTTCTCCAACTACCACCCTCAACCCCCCAAGTTCTCTCACCCTAGGCAAGCCTGGCTTCTGAGTGGTTTGTGTCACTGTGAGAGGAAACAGTTTGCACTCAGGGACACTGCACACATTCCCTGGTTTATGCCATAGATGACTGCTCTTAGGAAAGTTTACCACCTGCCTCCTAACTTTTATACACAGAAGGTACACAGTACTCTCAGTACACAGCTTTATCAGTGTGGATGTTGCTCTTGAGCAGCAAAGACACACGATAAATGCCTTTACTAGTGCATGGAATTTATAAGGTGCTTTACATTTCCAAATGGGTTTTATTCATTATTTCATTATAGCACTTCCTCAGGGGAAAATGCTATTATGGTTGAAAAAAAAATCTAGATCTGCACAGGCCAAGAACTACCTATGAAAAAAGACAAAGCTGAACCAAGGTGAACTGACCAAAGCAGAGTCAAACCACATAAAATCATGGGTAGAGAAGGAGAGGAAAAAGGAGAGAAAGAGCTCAAGACTGAGCATTTGCATTACATTTTGTAGGTGTTGCTTAGAGATTTTATAAGATTTTATAAATCTTCATTTTCTCAGGAAAAAGTTAAAATTTTAGAGTAATGCTAATGCTGCCGGGAGACTCCTTGTCTTGTGAGGGGAGCTTAGACGCAGCATGGCTGTGGTTTGGATGGGTACAGCTTGACATAATGAAGACAACTGCAAATGGCTTTTCTGGGCATCGAGTCTGCTTCGTAAGTGTAATCACTGTTTGGAATTAGTTTTTAGATAAAAATTTGAAAATTCTTTCCTTCAAATAATAGATTTTATAGGTCTGAACTATTGAAAAACTTAGAAAGGACAGAGTGAAAAATCAACAGTTATGTGCTGAAAACCTTAAGAAACTATAGGTTACTCTCAAAAAGTAAAAGGATTGTCTTCCTTTTCCCCCATAGACAAGCGCACACAAATACACACACACATATAACACATGCACATACAAACATAAACACACACATACACAGACACACGCAGACGCATATGTGTGCACACACACACACATACCCATGCATTCACTCCCCCCCACACTCACACCCTCCCCCCATTGCTCAGTCCACAAATGAAAGCCAGTGAGGAACAGGATGGAAAGGAAGCCTCTGGGGTTAGTCCAGGTGCTGTCCACCTCACAGACCAGCTCCCTCATGGTCTTGCTCTAGTTTCAATACCAATAATAAGGGACCATCTCTTTTTTCAAAGTATTTTAAAATAAAAGGAACAAAAGTTATTTAAAAACATAAAGTGCTAGTCTCACCCAACTGTTAAGAGTATTTCAGTGAGTCACAGATTAAAATCAAAGAAAAAAAGTACAACTTTCGGTCTAGACTTGCTTGTGAAAAGGTACTGTAGAAACTTCATATAGCTCTGTCTGTCTTATGAATTCTCCTAGAGATTTGTTTACAATAGGCTGAGTGGTCTAGAGGAGCTCTTACTGGGAGTGAAATTAAAACTTCTTTCCTAAGGAAGTACATGGTTAGCGTAATTTCCTACCTAGAGCAAGATGTCTTCTAACCGCTTAATGTTAGAAGAAAGTTAAAGTGAAAACTTGCATGTAACTCATACATATAAACTTTTTAAGAAGTGGTTTTTAAGTTTTTGAAGCCATAAAAAAGCCTTTAGATTTTTAAGATTATTAAGAAACATCCAGGCATGGTGGCGCATGCTTGTAATCCCAGCACTCAGGGAGACAGAGTCAGGTGGATCTCCGTGAATTCAAGGCCAGCCTGGTCAACAAAGCAAGTCTATGACTGACAAGGTTACACAGAGAAACCCTGTCTCAAACAGAACAAAACAAAACAAAACAAAACAAAACATCATTAAGAAACATTTATTTTTTTATATGTACTATATCTTTTTTCAATAATCTTAAGTATATGTGTTTGTGTGAGATATAGAGACAGGGAATATGAATATATATATATTTAGAGTTATAAAGAATTAAATCTCTCAGGTCTGAAATCATTCAGATGAAGAGGTCACAGAGCTCTTAATGCAGAAAGTTATTTTAAGAAACAAAAGAATACCACCAAGAACGAATCAGTTCTGTGTCTGGTTCAAATCCTGCTGCAAGTGATAGCTCCCAAGCTCTCAGTCATACTGAATGTGTAATATTTCATTTAAGAAAAAGCCAAGTGTTAATAGTTTTATCCCAGTTATTACATTTCTAAGTGTGAATCCATATGAAAAAGTCTATCCTAAGATACACCCAAAATGTATGAAGCTGGAGTGGTTTTTAAACATAACCCTTTAACAACAACAAGAAAAGGTGTAAAACGTAAAAGGGACAAACTACGGAATCCAGTGACATTCTGTCCTTTTAGATCTTAGGAGCATACGCTTTATAAAAGCAAAACAGAACTGCCCAATGGAAGAAATAATAAAAAAAAAAAAAGAAGAAAAGATTTTAAAACATCCCTTCTTTTCACAAAGCATTCTTTTTACAAAGGCACAAAAAGTCCTTTGCTATTATATAAGATATATAAGCAAGGCTGCCCTGGAGGGAAATAAGTCTCCATTATCCAGTGACAGCAAATGCTACCTGAGAATGGGACATGAACAAGACAGAATTGAGAAAAGGGCTGTAATTTATGCTATCTTTTGGACACATTCATTCTTACTCATATGACCTATTTTACTATAACAAATCAAAACTGAGACCATTCCTAGGGTTTTTCATCCAGTGCCTCATGATGGGCCATTTGTCTTAAAGCTCTCAATTACTTATAATAATTTTAGATACATTTCTTTAAATTCTGAGAATAATTTTTAGATACAATCTCACTAATATCTATCAATGAGGACATAAATAAAGCCATATCATAGATTCAAAATAAAATGCACTGCAAAAATATTTAAATATACATGTGATAATTCTTATAGATCACTGATTTGTAGAACACTGAGTTGCAAGGTTTGTCATGGGAAAAACTAGATCTTTCTGTCAGAGCTAAAGTGTAGCAGTTCAATTATGAGCTATTTTTTAAGTACTTGAGGAATTTTATATATTAACATCATATACCAAGCTAACATTCCTTTAGAAATTCTCTATTTATTTGTAAAATAAACACTCTATCCCAGGAGGGTGGTAATTCTATTGAAAAAGGTCAGCTAGAAATCTGTTTCCTTTTATGACTACAGACAACTGTTGCAGGACCTTGTGAAACACTTGAAGACCCAGATCCTAACAGAGCTAACAGAGCTTGACTCTGACCTGCATTGAAACAAATACATTTTGATGCTATAACATATTTTTAAACATTTCATCAAAAATTTTCCTGCAGCGTAACAAAAAGTTGAAATTTTAATTGAACTCAACTGAAATAGGTTCACATCACAAATACAACATGAATTCACTTAGAGCAAAACTTCTTCCATTTCCTTAATTTGGATAATCTTCATGTTCTGCCTGCTTATTCCATGGCAGACTGACTGCTGCATGCTGTATATGAACAGAACTACTACTGAACTTTGAAATCAGTACACACTGGAGCAAACCCTGGAGGCCCACACTCTTTGGAGGCTTCACACACATGACGCAACAGTATCGACGAAGGGAGCAACACTGAAGCCCGGAACTGTGCAGTCAGCATTTTAAACTATCATGAGCTACCTTCTGAACCATCACCAAGTTAATAGACAATGAAAGATAATGAGCTTGAAATTGGGTGTTAAATTGCATTTTTGGTTCTCTCCCTTTTTGCTGAAGTTTAACTGTTTCCTGGAGAAATAGAGTCATGTTTTCATGTATCACTATGTAAACATGTATTTTAGGCCTTGAAACAAGAGAGAGAAAAGGCAGAGGAGCGTATTTCCTGCTGAAGGTTATATATTAGCATAAAAAATTCAAAGTTTCTGGATTATAAAGGTACTAGGTTGTAAACTATGCTAACCTTATGCAAGATGAAGATATTATTGTCAAAGAACATAAGAAGGTGAATTACTCATGGCCCGGAGCCACCTTTGAAACCCAGAAAGCAGAGCCCACTTCAGTTACTTAGACTTTTAGTCGGGGCTCTTTGTGCTGTTTCAGCAGTGTAAGGTGCTTGACTCAGGTAAGGGAGAGATGACTGCTCATCACACTACTTATAAGAACCTTAACATTGTGAGCTGAGACCCAGGGATTTGACTCTAAATACAAGAACTTTTTATCTCTTCTTTTAAACTCAAATACAACTTTCGAAAGGTATCTCCATAGTAGTTCAAAAGCCAACAGAAAATTTCACTAACGTCATTCACCTAAATTTTTGAGGATTTAAGATTTCATTATGATGGGAATAAAGGCTTATTCTTATTAGTATAATTGTGGAATCTTTCCTTTACTTCCTTTTAAACTAATGAGTTACATTAATCCAGGTTCATTTTTATAAGCCTCTTGGGGCTAAATGTACAGGACAGTCATCTTAGAAAACAATAAATTAAAAAGAAAGCATGTACTGTGCATGAAGTGCACGTATTTCCTGAGACCTAGGTTAATACAACTGGCATCCAGTTTAATTAATCCTTGTTAGTGTAACAACCAATACCCCTCCCTAGCATGTTTCCTTTAAACATTAGTATGTTAATTAGATGCTTTTTTTAAATTTTCTTTGTACTTAAATGTGGTGTTTCTATCACGTAAATTTCTTCTCAATAGCTACCTTATAAAGATGTTTTCTTATAATATCTGGTCTCTTGCAGAAACTCTTGAGCCGTTTTGAAAGCTGTTCAGGTGTGGAATACAGATACTCAGCTGCAGGAAAAACAGATACATTTTTAATGAAACAAAAACCTCAAAGCACACACTCGATATTAGTCACTTTACTAATTAAAAATGCATATTGCTCTGCGCCGCCTCATGTTGTACATTATTTAAGCATGGTTTTATAAGGTTACCTCAGCTCACAAGGATGTTTAATGCTAAATAAGACTGTGTAGTTGTGCTGTTTAGACATCTCCTCTGGGTGATTAAAATACATTATTCTAATGTAGCACAATGCATATGTGATATATTTAGTGATGAGAATTTTTCAAAGAACCAGTACCGTAGCTGTACGTACTCTGCACAACAGTTGCATATTATTAACTAGTCAATTGTTTAAAGAATTTGGAACGCCTTTCAATCCTTGAATTTTCTCTATGTGTATCATAAAAAAAAAAATCTGTTAGCAATTGCAGCAGTACTGACCTGCTTATAAAAACCCGTCGTTATGAGATGTGTATGCTAACAATAAAGAATGCTATTTGAAAACTTGCTTTTTTGTTATCTTAAAAGAACAGATGGTAAATATAAGCTTACTCTAATGTATTAAAACACATAAAATTTTCCTTAACACTAACATGTTGACTTGCCAAATAAACAATTGCTCCTACTTAAGTTTATTTTCAAACTTTTAGTTTAGCATGAATCCTGTAGTAAATCACAGCAAAGAAAAAGCACATGAAAGCAGCTACCTGGAAATATTTCAGGATAAACCAAGGCTTTGGGACAAAGTGGGTAACAGCCACAGTACACAGCTTCCAACCTGCAGAAAAGTCAGAAAGAGGGCAGGAGTGCAGCAGGCGTGAGTATCACAGTCAGAGGGCTCTGGCTAAGGCAGCAGCGGGGGCCCAGAGCTTGGTCGGCAGTCTGCTCCTAAATGCCAGAGTTGCTCTTTGCAAGATTTTATTGATCAAACCCGACTTCCATGGGACAGAACCGGCAGCATATGCTTTGTTCACTGAATTAATCAAAGCGCAGCGCTGCATTTTTGTTGTTTCTAAAATACTGTTTAACACATTTTATAATCAGCAGATAAACACATTCAACAACATGGGAAAGTATGGACAGCTTTTCTTAATAATGCTGCAAAGCCTCAGAATGTTCATTTTTCAAAAAATGTTTAAATAAAATAGCAAATACTTTAGCAGGAAGCCTTACAAATGATCGAGGCACTTTTAAAAGCAGCAGAAAAAAAAATTACAATCTGTTCTGATGGGGCATTTTCATTTCAAGCTCATGCTTTGAAACAATTTGTTATTATGCAGATGTAAAGCTCTCGCTTTGTGAAAAAACTCTGGTTCAGATCATTTTAATGAACATTTTGCTTTTCTGACTAAAACTCAGCTTACTCTCTAGTTTATCAGAAAAGAATACTTTTATTATTAAACAAACACAAAAGTTTTGTGTGGAGAGTTTTCCCAGGGACTCTCATCTATGGGAGGTTTTCTTCCTGTCCCAGTGGTGGTGGGGGTATTGCCCCTTGCAGTCTTGCTAAGTTTGCATAATGGCTATTGATCTGACATATCATAAACCTTGAAGATACCACTGTCATTTCTGTTGGCTAGAAATTATGCAGTGAAATTCAAAACACTCTTTAAAATATGTTTATTTTATGAGAAACTTTGAATTGCATCCAAAATGTTGACCAAAGGCAGAATTTATTTTGAACTGCAGATTTTTTTCAGTCCAAGAATGATCTGAAGTCATGTCAATGTTTACCTTGTTTATTTACAGTGACAGAGTACATGAGATTTAAACTGTTTTTAAGTGGGTGATGTTTTCCCTATTTTTATTATGTTAAACTGAAATTAGTTTACAGGAAAAGTATTTACTTTGAGCTACAATTTTTGGAAAAATACTAAGTTGTTACAAAACACAACAGAAATGCAAAGGTTTTAGTTACTATTACTTTCAGAGGACAAGCTACCGAACCTTTCCCACACAAGTAGGTATTATAAGCACAGCTATAAACTACACTGTGCTGTAGTACAAATCATTAAAAAAAAAAAAAAACTTTTGAGCACATCAACCTCTGATGCACTTCACGAACCAAAAGAAAATATGTGCAGTGTCTGAAGTCACTCAGTTTCGTGCCAACAAAAAAGCAAATACATATGAACATTCTCTCATAATTACATAACATTAAGAGGAAACTCAGAGGCATTTCAGAAAGTGTGTATTATCTGCTTTTTAATAATGGATTTGAATTATTCTATACCCCAAGAGAAAATCACAGGCTGACTTACATTTTGAGTTACTGTATGACAGCATACCGCACTATGTCCAAAATACCTCTACCAATTAAAATGTCATACAATAAAACAAAAAAAGGCATTATTTGATGTAAGAGGAAAAATTAAAGAAAACAACCAAGATTTTAGTTTTTATTTGTAAGTAATCTAACCCATAGTTAAAGTTCAAACCCATTAAACAATCAGAACAATCTCTTTCTGGAGTTTTGACTTGTTAAAATACTAGTATTAATATTTAGCATGGGATTACATTTTAAAATACATGATCAAACCTATAATATTTAAAAATAAATCACATATCATCCTCATAAGTTCCTCATATTTTGTTATTCTGAAAAACAGTCATGATAATACAATTATTCATCATTTCGATCCTTATGCACTACCAGTTAAATAATAAATAGGGTTCCAATTGATCTATTGTTAAAATGACTAGTAAATGACCTTTTTATTCCAATTAACAAATCATCAGCTAAATCTATGAATCTTAATATTCAGATCTATTCACTTCAATTCATATAATTTATCTGCAAATAGTTGTTGGGCTTTTGATTCTAAATATAATTAGCTGATAATTTTGCTTGGCTGAATTACTTTTCTGGAGGGCCTGCAAAGGCTCTCAGTCGCATTATCTAGCAATAATGAATCTGATAGGTGAAATTTTTTACTGTAATGAGGATGAGGCACAGTTGTGACACCTGAGTCTACTAATAACAGAAGACTGCTAATTATCGACAGCACTTTTTTTGTGTGATGCAAGGAGGAAAAAAAAATCTCTCATTATTAAAAAATAAAAAGTTACAATTATAAGTGACACCGGAGGAGAGTAAATAAAATGGAGTGATTAAAACATCGCTGCTTTAAGGGTGTTTTTAATTAAGTGGAAATGCTAATGTTGTCATACTTAGCAGATGGGATTAAAATTAGTTATTGTAAGTAACTCATATTTTATGTTATGGTTTCCACAGCATGTCTACAAGATCTAAGAAAGTGATACATTCCATAAGACATTTTAAAAATGAAATTCTCATACTCTTTACAACTCATAATAATGAACATCATGAATAAACTATTGAAAAAAAATCCTGCCAAGGATTTTACCATAGTGACTTAACTAGCAAGGAATGCAACCATAATGTACTGGACTGTTACAGTCTCTCTGATGGTATGCCTTTTGCTTTGCTGATTGCTGCATTCCCTATTTCATTCACACTCAACAAAAACAAAAGTTTGGAACTTGGGAATTTAGCCAACATCAAATGTGGTGTCAAGAAGGTAGGGCCTGGATACAAGGAGAGATCATGACCACCCACTAAGGTGATGTTCTAAGCTAAAACAGAGGATGCGTCATGTAACTGCAGATAAAAACCTAATTGCACACTTTCTCCTACTTTATTTGTGTAAAATTTTCCATCTGCTCCATCTAAAGATGTCTAAACTGTTAGTATCAAACCTGCGTTCAGCTGCCAGCTGTGCACATTAAGGATTGCAAAACACCAAGTAAATGAGCCAGCATGAAGTAGAGTGGTCGTGGTCCATCTGCCCAGGGCTGGGGAGGGCCCTGTACCTGGCCCTGCTCAAAGCCTGCCTTTGCTTCCGTGGCTAAGAAAGAAAATGAGCCACATTTCTTTTTCCATCTCCTCTACCCAGTTTATGTGCGTATTCCTAGATAACTCTTGTGTATCTAATGTGTCCTTCTAAGGCAA